>NC_089980.1:80628681-80931712 GCF_036417845.1 Apteryx mantelli | reverse complement strand
TTACCGGTTTTAAGACTCCCTGCTATCTTTAGTTAGCTTTCTTTCAAATGTGCTGCATAAGCTAATGATATATTAGAGTTTCTCTGTACCAACTGAACATGCATAGATATCATACCAGCTGTGAGTAATAACGCCCACAAATTTTTAAACTTAAGACTTAAAGTAACACATTTTACCTCGCGCTTGCTTGCCTCTGCAGGCTAAGAGAGCACATGCAGACCAGCCTCGAGGGAACCCATTAAGCCAAAATAACCATCCCAGGTGTCCAGTCCACAGGCACAGGGGAATCCAAGTTTCATGGAATTTAAGTGAGAATTTGCAGCTTCTGTTCCCCTCAAAGACTTACCTCATTACAGGCAGTCCTGGGTTTTCTGACTTTTCTCTCTGGATAATTAGGCCATTGACTTGACCGGGTACTTTTGAACAAGAGCAGACTGACTCTTTTAAAAAATCGTTACCAAAAATGCCATATGCCAATGGCATATTTTCCTTAACCCTTCATGGGATCAAGGTATACAATTTGCTTCCCTATCAACATTTGAAGCCAGAAGAAGGAGGAGAGACGACACCCCTTCATATTATGAAATCATTCGTTTTGAATAAATTCTACAGCAACCTCCTAAAACAAGATTCAAACGACAGTATAACTGAAGACTAGGAAACATTTCACCTGACTTTAGCCACCAAAATGAATCATCTAATCTAATTTATTCACCCAGGCCCCTTTTGTAGTCAGCAGAACTAGCACCTCTAGCAGCAATTCATGAATTCCCATGAGAAGTATCAAACTCCTTCCTGCCTATTGTATGACTTTGCTAAACTTTTGCCTACTGAAGACTGCTGTTAGCTTCTGGTCATTGCACTCATAAAGTCTTTATGATTTTACCCTCTGGCTCTTGTGTGTTATTTCTCACACATTATCAGTTTCATGTATATTAATCTTCAAGCATACATATCATGTTAAATCTGCCTTTTGAAATGTTTTACATCTTAAAACTTTTCATACTTATCAAATAGCTTGAGAAAAGGACCAAAATCCAGAAGCTAATTTTGATTTTGTCACTGACAAGCTGCATATAGCCTCCAGGCTAAGCCTGTCTCCTTACAATCTGCTCCGAGAAAGAGGAAATGTGTAGTTGCATATCTCTCAGCAACAAAATAAGGACCAAATTGTGACTCATTGTCACGTTTCTGTTTGACTCCTGCTTCTCTCTTGCTCCACTGGGGAAATAAGTTGTGTCAGACAAACAGCTGGCATAGAAACCTTGTCTTTCTCCTTTCCTCACCTCCCAGGATTGGATCAGTATACAACCTCCAGAGCATTGCAGCAGGCAGAGCTAAGGCTCTGTTCATTGCGCCATGAGTGGGAGGATAAAGTGCCAGGGGACAGCCATCAACCTTGCACTGTGACCTGCAGTAGATTGGACTAGAAAGCACCAACTATAGGGCTCCTGCTGGCACATACTGATTAAGCTGTACATTGGTAGAAGCCATTTCTCAGGGATGCCAGGCTTTTTATATTTGTATTTCAGTGGTGGCAGTTCTAACTGCATGCGTCATTGAGTCCAGTCCAATGCCCATGTTCATAAACACAGCAGAGTAGCAGAGTTAGATGCCTGTGGTTTTCTAGGCATGCTCATAGGTGGATCACAATACAGTCCCTGGCCATTACAGAACACTCAGTAACAGCTGAAATATAATAATAATAATAACAACAACAACAACAACAACAATAATAATAATAACGTTCCTGAGAGTGTTGCAAAGAGGGATTACCTAATATCTGTAGTGAGCTTCCATTTGTACATAATTTTATGCAATTTCCCAAGAAACATTTTAATAGGACATTACTGTTGTTACAATTAAATGTAACATGAGGGTGCTGAAGAAAATCCTTTGGAATCTCCTTTCAAATATTTATCACTTGGAGACCCAAGTCCTGCCAGCTTTCTAAGGTTAACTATAATCTTTGCAGATCTTTTGTTTTTCACCAAGTATACTTCACTAGTATATCTGATCACCATGCCACCTGTAGCTGTGATAACGTATAGGTAGCACAGGTGACTTGCAATTAAAACAGGCCAGGGTCATTGCTCAGTGGCTACATTTTCCATCTATTTAGTGTCATTATCATTACAGTGATGTCGAACTGAAAGAGCACCCTTCATCTCCATGTATTCTGCCGCTGAAAAGATCGTGATATCGACATGGGCTATCAGAAAAAAGATACCTCGAGATCTGTATCAAATGTACCAGTCTGCCAGAGCTGGACCACCGCTCTCTAAATCTGCAGCTGGGCTGGGCATGGCAGTGTCAAGACCTGCATGGCTCCAGGCACGCTGGTCACTATGCACTGCTGTCTGACATGTAGGCATGGTATCTCAAGGGGCAAGTAGTCTGACAGTCTGTCTGATGTGTGGCTGACAGCATAAAATAGTGATAAGAATACCTATCACGAGGAACAAGTAGTTTAATCCTAACAAGCCATGAAGACTCCAGCAAATCGTAGATTGGGAAGCAGTAAAAAAAAAAAAAAAGGAAGAATAAAAAAAACTTGTATGAAAACAAGAGATATTTTAATTGTTTTTCTATTTGTCCCAATGATGTGTTTGTTGAAGTTTAGATTTGAATTTTCAGACAGCCTTTTGAGTGGCAGCAGTAGCCCCAGAGGAAAATAATCTGCAGTAAAACATTAGCCCCAGGCTGAATTTTTAGTTTTCTGCCATGGGTAAAATTTCCATCTCATGGATCCAGAGTTTAAAAATCAGACAATGAGCATAACTCCGTTCCAAATATAAGAGAAAGAAAATTGTATTCTATGACTGAAGGTCAGATTACTGTGTCGCTGATATCCATTACCACCTGAAGTCTCCATTGCCTTGCACAGGCAAAAGAAAGATGAAAGACACACAATATGACAGCTAAGGAACAGCTACCTGTAAGCACGATAAGGACATTGTCAAACTTTCTGTTTTATTCCTTTTATATACATACATATATATACACACAGACACACATATATATATGTTTTTATATATATATGAATATATAAAATTTTAGGGGGGTATCTTCTCTTTTTCAATTAGAAAATCCAAGATTTAGCAGCGCAGAACACCTCTGTAGACACATTCAGTGTAGCTAAGTGATTTACTTACTGAAAAGTCTTCTATGTTTGATATTAATTTTGGACTAAGAATCTTGCTAATTTTCATTTTTAAGCAGGGTTCCCTAAAGATGGAGAACCTCCCAAGAGGCACCTCCACACAGCTTACCTGACACTTAACGGTGTTAATGCACACATTTTGGAAGACAAATAAAATTTCACGGATTTGCCTGATAACAATTACAAAATAAACAGTGTTTCCAACAAATCAGGTTAAGAATATCCAAAAAAACTAGTTGCTACCATCTGAATTAGGGCTGTCAGGCTAAGCCACCTGTTTTGGCAGTATTTGCTGCCAGAAGTGAATTATAAGTCCATCCACCTGATGACCAAAAAAACCACTCATAACCACATCAACTCTTTACTGTCGCTAACTGGACATGAGGCAAGAGCTGTAAGCAGTTTGACATAGTCCTGATTTGGATCCTCTGGGAGAAAATGTACAGTCTCTAATATTGCTTAATGCAGATCATCTTACAAATATTAACAATGAAGAATGGAAAATGAAAAGTACATCTTTCATACACTGAAACACCACATAACCTTGACAAGTGAAATAAAAATAACTTTCAGAATGCTGTTTAAAAACCTTCTTTTTTTGTTTTTATAGTGTCTTTATGAAATTTGGATAAACAGTAGAGTGACCCATACTATTAAAAAAGGTTAGCATGAAATTCCACTGAAAAATTCAATATTAAATTTGAAGAAGTTTGCATTTTAAACATCTCCCCTGTCTGACTGTGGTTGATAAAATATTGTTACGCATCTAAAATGTTATCTAAATATGAATGGTCAGGAAATATTAAAGTACATGAAATATTCATATTTTAGAACATATATTTATTGGCTAATACAATCGCCTTTCATTCCTGTGCATCTCTAGAGCACTTATTTCAGCAAAACTTTCACCGACTCCCCTGGAAGCTTATCTGAATAAGAATTGCAGTCCTGATAGCGTTTACCCTTCAATAACTTTATTTACTGTTCACAAACATTCTGTGCTCCTATGGAAAAATCAGGGTCACCCAGCTAAGCTCCCATATTCTGATCCAGGCAAATCTCCTATTATAAGGGACTATCAGAGATTTACCTGAGTAAAGACTGGAGGATGGAACCATGTGATTTTTCCCTTCTTGTATCATACTAATGGAACTGCCTAAGCAGTGTTGTTCTGCCTGTGAGACTAATGCTATTTTTAGAGGTGCACAAAGATCTAGCTTCAGTAACTAGTAGAAAGGCTAGTTACAGGAGTGAAAAAGAGGGGGGGGGAAAAAAGGAAAGAAAAGAAGAAAGCAATCCGACAAACAAAAGTAAATGACCCTGCAGTAAAAATGTTATTTTCTAAGAGCAATAAATCACATTGACACAGTAGCTCAATTACATTGTCAAAGTATATAACATTTTTGGTTAATTCTATTTGAAAATAGTTACGGTACCTTCTGCTGTAATCTCGGCCATAACGATGATGGTAAGAGATACTCTGTTAAAAAGGTCAAGGTATACTGTGACAGCTCAGATAATACTTCTGGGTTGCTGGCTCTTGCAGAAGTTGCAGAATGAAAAGGAGGGAGGTCCTTTGTTTTTTCTAATTCTGTTTCTTCTTCTTTTGTGCCCCTTCGAACTTTGTTTCCTCTGCAGACTCCTGCCCACCCAGAACAACCTAGGGCCTTCCAAAGGCAATGCATAAAGCTCAGTCCAAAGTATCAGCATCTAACAAAAATAGCCATGCCTCACAGTGAATCTTCTGCACGTTTTTTCTAACAACCTAAGCACTTTGCACACGATGAAAAAAAGGTAAAAATACCCAGCTTCAAATAGGACAGGAAAGCATGGAAACGCAGCAAAAAGCAAAAGAACTGGGAAAGAACTGTTTAGAGCTCCTGCAGCCTCTCTAGCATAATTCCAGTTCTTTAGAGTGTATGTCAGGAAACATGAAATATAGAGTTCAAAGTAACCTTATCCATCTCAGCTCAACTTTATTCTTAGCACACTCGGTGCTTAGCACATTCTTCCCTGCCTTATTTGGTTTGGGGAGGGTCCTATTAGGTTTACCACTAACTAAGGGGGAGGGTAAATTTAGGTAATTTTCTCCATTTTGATTCTTAGTCCCAATTACAGAGCCAATAAAGATGCCACTCTAAACCTGTAAAACTGGTAACTTTGGGGGGTTTGATTTTTTGGATCTTTTTTGATTTGTAATGATGACACATACCTGTGAAGTTCATCTAAGTATTAAAGATCACTGGTAAAAAAGTAAATAGTAATAGTTTACACATGCTATAGTAATAGTTTATATAATCTAAATGTGTCAAGGTAACATGAAAAAAATATTAAGAAGATCAGATTTTTTTTTCAGGTCTAATTTACAGAAAATGTCAAACTTGGTTAAAAAAGCTGAGGTTGTAAACAAAATTTTGTAAAAGTGAAAACAAGTAGACTTTAACCAATATTACAGCAAAAAAAATAATAATTTAAGCAACAATAATAAATGAAAAACATGAGCAATCTATTGATTGCATTGCTTGCAATTCCACAGTTGTAAGATTATTGCAAGTTTGAAAGTGAGATTAACTAAAAAGCGCCCTTGAGCCAGCATGCCTCTACATGAATGTCATCGTCACATGAAATCGGATGCCATCTTAAACAGTTCTGAGCAGGGAACCTATAGTCAGCTCTTCTCCACTACATGGGCTGGCATTTGCACTTCTCATCTTCCCCGCAGGAGATATAAGCAACTGGCTCTGCGGCAAAGTACAAGCAAGGGAATCTGTTTATCCAGTGCACAAGATGCAGAAGGGAAGACTCACTGAACAGAAGTTAACAGTCACCATTAGAATTTCTTTCTGCTGTAACCCACTTCAAATGCGCTGCATGACTGAAAATGTTAAAAATGGCTCTAATAGCCATTTTCTAGTCAAAGCTTAGAATCAGTACTCCATCCCTTTTCTCCTTCAGCTCTGTTGAACAAATCTTTTGCACTGACAACTCTGGCTGCTCCATGCTCAGTACTCAGTGCTGTTCTCTTTGTTCCCATAACCCTCCCTTTTTTCTTCTTTAGCCTAGGCCTGTCTTCCTGAGAAGATCCTCCTCATTGAAGCTGATGAGTACATTTTAGACAAAGCCTTATTCCTTCAAAAAATGCTGTTTTATGAATGCCTAAATGTTCTGTGGAATCATATGCACATCAATAAACAGCAGCCCACAATAGCTTAGCGGTTAGTAAACTGTAGTAAATTGTGTGATACTAAAGCAAAGTCCTAGTCTTTCTTAATTACTTCATTTTTTTCTGCTGGAGCATTTCCATTTTCCACGAACAATTAAATATTTTGGGTCATCTGTAGTTCCACAGCTAGGCTACTTGCTTGAGATGTGAGACATATCATCTCAGCTGATGCTGAACAGATCAAGCACAAAGCAATTCATTACCGTGAAGTCAGGATTGCTTTCACAGGTATTAATATACAAAGTGAAATGAAATAATAAGGCTCAGTTTGGGTATACAAGAGAAGAGAACTGGAGATAATACCCATGGATGAATTTTGTTTTTGCTTTTTGGCTATAAGGCAAGCTTCTGAGACCATGGACATCTCTGCTTGTTTAATTGTGTTTGTATGGTTTTCTGTCCCTCACTGTTTCCATTTTCAGCTCCTACCACCTGCCTTCTCGCCCTCATGCCTTACTTCCTTTGCTGCTATTTTTTGCTCAATCACCAATCATAGGCTGATACTCTGAAACTAAAATATAAGAGCAGAGGAAGTGAGAGAATCCAAGTGGACATCACTTTTCCACACATCAGTCCAGCGGCCAGAGAGAGAACTGCTTGCTAATCTCTGTATCCCTTGCAGATGCAACACATTCATTCTGGAAAGCAGGCTAAAGCTGTCATGTGCACAAATATCTTACAGCAGGCATAGCTCTAGGCAACCATATTGAGATTTACATAGCTCCCTCTTAAGGGGGCAAAGTCAGGGGAGCTGTGTGTCATATTTATTGGAGACAATCACAACCTTTGCAAAAATATGCCAGATTATGGTAAACAAGGTTCTGATTTTGTGTGCACGTGCATATATGTACCTTTACTTTGAACAATAAATGTCACTTTCAGAAAATTATAGAGTGTTATGCTTCTTCTTTAGGAGACTAAGGAAGGGAAGTTCCCCAAATTAGGTTTAGGGCTGGTTAGAAGTTTTGTTAAAATCTGAAGTCTAGCAGCTGACTCACTAGTCTATGAAATTCAGATTATGCAGAAAGCCAGCACAAAGTATATATAGCTCTTCATCCTACAGATTAAAGGTTAATTCCCTGGGTTAATTCCTTGACCTAGCTTACATATTGATTCTGACCCAGAATGCATATGAGTGGGAGCCTACCCTGTCTAACTGGATGGAAATTTTGACTCTTTTTGTAAAACGTCCTTTCTCTGTCCTTCATATTATAAAAGACAAAAATAATGAAAAATTAAAAACTTTCTTTGATTCTTTGAAGAGATATCCAGACCTAGACACACACACAATTTCTCCTCATTTTCTTCACATCAGGTCTCAGGCATGATATAAAAACGCTCTTGGCTCTGTTCTTCAAGCAAGCAACAGGTATTCTCTTCCCACCCACAGAAGCTACATCTTAAATGAACTGCTCCAGGATCAGATCTCAGATTCAGTGATAATGGAGAGAGTTATAACAGAAGGTTAATTTTCCCTCCTCATACAAGATTTCTGAGCTATACAAGTCAGTTGAAAGATAATAAAATGAATGTTCTCTTTACTCTCTACCTGCCTGGATAGAGAAAAATTAGCAATCTTGTAGAAAAGAAAAATCTGAACAGAAGAGTAAAAAAGGGCTTTATGCTACTACAGCTGTCTGCATGTGACCATGTGCCTTGATCTCAGGTAATGTTTCATTTAAGTGAGAGTCTTAACTAAAAATTCAAGGAAAAGCAATAACTTGAACATTTTATTTTAGGAAAAAGTCATAGATTTACTATTTGATAAGCTCTACTACTAACTCCCACTTTTAAATGACAAGTTGTGTTGTTCAAATAATCAGAGTAGGTGTACACAAATTCTTTATGAGCTGATTTCTGGGTTGCCATGATGATATTGTTAAAAAGGGAATAAAGAAAGACAATAGATCACATTAAATTACTAGGTAATGAGAGGAGAGACTTTCATACTGATTCAAGGAAATATTTGAGGAACAGAGTAAAACCGTCTGTCAATAAGAAAATGCAGAACAATGTTTGAAGTTATCTGCGAACACATTGCTGAGGAATTCTAGGAGTTCAGTCTTACAAAATCAAACTAAGCAAAAGAAAAGGGCTTTGTATCTCAGTGCATGCTCAGCAACACAGCAGGGTCAAGGAAAGGAATCTTAACCTTAATTCTGATATAGCTGATGAATCCTGGGAGTATATTGTTATCAGAAAACACCCAGTAATCAACTGGTATGAACTGAATATAGGATGGAGGTATAAAGCTAGGTGAATGATACCCAATCTGTGGATACTGGTGAAAGTAAAAATGCAGGCAGAAACAAAGAGGGGATTATAGTGATGTCTGTCACTGAGCTATGAGATACATATAAAAAAAATACTAGTATTTGTTTGGTGCATTGACTGGTTTCCACTGAACATAATATTTCCCCCTCCTTTTTTTTAGTTCAGGAATGCTGTTACATATAGATGTGACTTTTGTTAAGTTCCACTGGTAAGATCGTATGTTCTTCAGTAGGAATAGGAGCAGAAATTCAGATTTTGGTGCCCATGAAGCCTGCTCAGTCACAGATATAGTTCTTGTGACCTGCTATGTACCTTTACACACTCTGAAATAATTCTCTTCCATTCAGGCTGAAATGTAATGAATAGCATGTGCAAGATTTTTGGCATCACCATGACCAGAGTAAGGCATACTCACAGTACAGGTAGACCTAAACAAGACCTAAGTATCGTTTCTGATTTAGATTGAAACTTGACACAGGTTTAAATATTTTCATAAATCAGTCTGCATCATTTTTCACTGAGAGAGTTACATACATAGCACCTTTAAAAATTTTCTTCTTTAAAGTGTAGGAGAGAGTTAGTTAAAACTGTGTGGTAGATTTAATGTGAACTATTGACAGATGAATGTAGAATACAATTAAGAAGCCCTGTCTCTGTAGACAGACCAGTCTGAATTCAAATCAGCCTCTGCCTGGGGACAGCTGACAAGCACACTAGGGTCATATCACGCTGACACTCTGAGCTCATTAAGGGACATCTGATAGGTTAGGTTTCACAAAAAGAAATTACTTTAAAGCTACATGATGGAAAGTTAGCAGATATGAAGGAAAATATCTATTATACTAACTATTCCATCTCACTATAGACAATACCCCCAATTAGACATTATGCTGCAAAATTGCTGATGACACCTCAGCCTGGATGTATGATTCAATTATGAACCATTTTTAATATCAGAAGACCCACCGATTGTAAAACTATTTGAATCCCAGGAAGCAAGGATGTTACAAGATTCCCTACTCTGTCTTCTTGTAAGCTGACTGAGAAGAGGGTCAAAGGAGGGAAATTAGACTACAGCAGACCCTTTGCTTAGGAGTGTTTTTTCAATTTTATTTGCTCTAACTGTACTCAATATTACTATGAGCTAGGTTCAGGGAGGGCATCTATTACAGCATATCAATGTAGACTGTATTTGTATGAGCTTTAGCAGTTCTGTATCACATAATGTTCCTTTAACCTGTTTTATTCTTGCTGTTCTTAACTAGTATTGTTTTATTACAATCCTTGTGAATTTACATTCATATCTGGGAAACTTCTCAGAGGCAGTCTTACAGATAACCTCCATGATAACAAAGAAGGGATATCCGGATCCAACCCTTTTTAGGAAGCAATGACAAAAAGTGCACGTTAATTGTCTTTTCCCTCAGGACAAGCTGTGTCCAAGGTTAACGGTGTACATAACATAACAAGTAGCCAGCTAGTTAGTAGAGACATGGGTGGGCTCTGACATAACATTAATTACCTCATCCAGAAATATTGACTGAGATCTGTTCTAATATCCTAATGAACCTGGTGTACTGGCTGGCCAAAATGTTCTTTCAAAGAAAGACAACTGTACACTCTGTGACAAAGTTTTGCTTGAGAACAGGAAATTTTTTTGTTAAAAAATGACTGCTTGTTCAAAATTTTATTTAAACCAAGTTTCTCTGATGAACTCACAGGACTCAGAAATATGTCACACAAAAGACGTAGCAAAATATCTGAGCTGTTTCTGAACTTCAAATTGCAGACCTAGTTCCAAATTTTCACTGATGTATGTTTAAGTTTGTCTCCCAGTCTCTCTCTCAAAAACAATTTCAATAGAAATCAGCATATAAAATAAAATTCAGCTATACTACGTAGTAGAGCATCCTGCCATAAACAGAAGAAAAGAAAAGCAATTTTGGAGAAAAGCCTGATTGCACCTATGTTAAAAGGCAAAGACAAATACATATTCTCATGCCAAAAACTTTCGAAAAAATATGGGATCAAATTAGCGCTCCAAGTATCTTCACTAGTAAGAACCCTCTTTGGGACATTGGAAACTATCTGCTGGGTCTGATCTTCATAACCAAAGGGAAACCTCATCTTTTTTTCCATTTTATGACTCATCTTTCTGCTTGATATTTTATGTTATGTATCGTGTGCTCTTAGGCACTGTGGAACTCCCACAGTCACATTAGCAAAGGATTCCTCTCATAACTAATACCAGTCAAAACCTCAGGAGGTCCTTCTGGATTTTGGCTCTTGCCAAGGTCTTTCTGCAAACAGATAGTCTGGATCAAGGCATGGTGATATAAAAACCATTTCCAAGCTAAGCACCGTTTGCTTGGAAAAACAACAGCAGTGTAGAAATAGGCTTAGACAAAAAAAGGTTATAAGTCTCAGTCCTTGCTTGCAACTTTAGGTAGGCCTTCTTATCCTAGACATTCCCTAGGTGGTATGGACAGTATCTCTAAGAGTGTTCCTGTAGATAGCGTGCCTCTGCTGTACTTTTTTTAATGTCTTTTTTCTTTTTTTTTTCTTTTTTAACCATTCCAAGGTTTCTCTTTGCCCTGGGACATCAGAATCTGGTTGAGTTATACATTTCCACAGATGGGATAGATATCAGCTCCTGTCAGTGAATTCACGATTATGTCCAACTGAAAATCATTCTTCAAATACTAAAATATGAAAGGCTCCAGACTGAATTAACCCTTTGTGTGCCAAAAAGTCAGTCACCCACCCAGCAATACACAAACCTAAGATGCAAAATACTTGGGAAATACTGGCATCTGTTATTTGTCATAAGTGTATAGAGAGGCAGATACAGGAAAAAGGAGAAAAAATATAAAGCAGGCAAAATATTTCAGCAGTATCAGCTATAGGAAAGAAATTACATGACAGCAACCAGATTTCTGAAAAGGTAGAGTTTAAAAGGAAAAATATGCTTGTTTTAACAATAGCTACAATTTTTCTTTCCATTTCTTTCTTTCTGCCTCATGCTAGCCATGGTCTAGGACTGATCAAAGTCAGAATTGCAGATGAAGAACCCGCTTTATTATTATTATTATTATTATTATTATTATGATCATTATTAAAAGAAATCTAAACAGGGAGCTTTTCATTAGGCAATTTAGTCTCTTTATAGAGTATGAGTGGAATGAAAGAATTAGTAAATTCAAACTTGTCAGTGCTGACAGCTGCAACTGCACTGAAAAAGTTTGTGCAAAAAATGAAGGATCTTTTAAAAAAAGAAATCAGTTTGAGCATTAATGTCTTTACCACTCAGCATAGCAGATATATTAATTTTCCTTGAATAGTACATCACCATTTGTCACTGTCGATCTTATTAGATTCCTGTCCAAGCTCCAACATATGTCCAAAGTCAACTTTCTAATGCAAACCATAAAGAATATTTGTCTGTAAAGCAGTTATTGAAAAGACTTGCTGCTTCTTCCTTACTCCTCCCCCCATCTCCCTGAAATAGTAGAAAACAAATGCAGAAGGGTGCAACAGTCCTAAAGGGACAGTTCAGCCAAATTCAACCAAATGAATTTTTCCAAATTCACAGTTTAAAGGAAAATAAAAATATTACCCCGGAGACAGAGAGTCGGAGATCCTCAGCGACGGCCACAGAGCTCAGAATGCAAGGCAAGGACATTGGGGACTTTTGGAAGCTCACGGCTGCATTCCCAGGGTCTGAGGAAATTGTGTGCAACTCTGGTACAACTGGCACAAACTACAGCTGCCAAGGACCTGTTGGCAGTTGTTCCCTGTGGGGTGAAGGCTGTACAGCCACAAGCAGCAGCCTAGTACATTCAACCATTGTGCCACTGTTAAAACAATCCAGACTGGGACATAAATGTTTTCAGTGTAAGGGGGATTTGGCCTGGAGGTAAAGGATTTTGTTTGAGATAATTTTATGGGTCTTGCAAAGAATCATATCTTTAATTGTGTATTTTAATTTCCTAGACACTTTTTGAAGTGTGCATTTCGGTATAAAATGCCATTTTATATCCCTGGTGTCTTAAAGATTTTCTTTCTCTGATTGCTTGTAGTTCTTCCTCTTTCCTCAGCTAGCAGGACAGTTAACACATCTGCTCAAACTCATGAGTAGTGAAAGGTTTTGTGAAACAACTGTACCTTGAATATTTGGATTGCACTTCATCTAACAGTGCTACTTTATAATGATCAAGGAAAAGTCATGTTTCTTTTACTTAGATGACAGCTGACTGCGGGGGCGGGGGGTCAATTCGAAGTAGAAAGTTAACTAGGGTTTTACTTAATTTCTGTGGAGGGAAGATTTAACAATACTCCTATGCACCACATTTCAGAGCAACAAAAAAAATGTTGTCTGTCTACTCTACAGATAAGAAACAAAGCACGACAGCTGTGGGAAAGCAACTCTGTGGCTCAGCTGCAATAATAACAGAAGCAACACAGCATCAAGACTACACAAACTCAGGGCTAGAAGTACATCCAGCCAGAACATGTGTTTTTCACACATCACCAAATTCAAGCTAATGTTTGGGATCATGAATATAGCCTATATACTGCAAAAAGGTGCTCAATGTAAATGTAGGTACTGTGCAGTCCTGGGGGCAGTAACGTACTCAGGCAGAACAGGGCAAACAGTGAAATGTGTATGTCACAGTCCAGGTTACAGATCACGCTACCACCTTAACTATCTGATTTGACAAGCCTACTCTGAACGTCATCACCCTACTTCCTCTACAACACTCATCAGATGAGTCCTTTTTGCCTCACTCTTTCCATCAGTACTTTCCTCTTCTTATTTAAAAAGCACCTGCGTATTTGCCCAGTTGTGCTCGGCAGGAATCAGCAGGGTCTTATAGGCTTTTTAAATCACTCAGACTAATGTTCCCAGTTGTGATCCACTAACATAAGTGTCCGTGGAAATAAATTTGCTCCTATTCTTTTTTTCCTCATAAAAGACTTCAGTCAACATATATTAGGAAGACAGCAAAAGCTCTTTTGCCTTGCCTAGACATGCAAGGCATATCAACTCTTTCATTGGTGTCAAAAGAAGTGGAGGATCAGCCACTTAAAGCTGGTGTTCCTGAAGTAAATTCATGTCTTGAACAGTCTGGGTTTTTTTCAAGAGATTAATTTAAACACACCTGTCACTCTTACATGCAAGGCAGTTGGAGGATATTAATATTCTCTTGAATTATTTAAAAGATATGACTAATGTTTCATGTACTATAAGACTGTTATCTGCAAAAATAACATCTGTGTCAGTCATTGCTGGGCAGTGAGGATTTCATTGCTAGCATTTATGAGAATCTCTGAATCCAGGGTGCAAGGGATTTCATCAGGTTACAAGCTCTTCTTCACCTTCAGGTGTAAAACCCAACTTACAGATTCTTTCACATTATTCCTTTTGATCAGGATGAGTCAGACAATGGTATGGAGGTTCCTTCCTGAATAGAAACTCATATAAAAAGATATAAATATATATATATTATATATATATAATATAAAAATATTTCAGAAAGATTCTGATAAACTATTTATTTTCACTGCCAAAGACTATGTTCTAGATAAGTTAGTCTGATGTGATTTAAGTCTTCTCTCAAGAAAGCAGAAATTGATCCTACAAAATTTTCATCTGAGTCCCGAAGAAGAGCAATAGTACCCAAAGTAATAGCTCAAGGAACTGAACTAAGTACATTCTTGAAAGGCACTAAGAAAAAAAAAAAAAGGAGAAAGAAAAAACTCTTGCAGTTTATGCTAGATAAATCCACCTTTTGGCAGTGGTAATGTTGCCAGGTACGTATAAAAGACAGTCTTCATTTGTACACTAGCAGTGAATCATCATTGGGAGGAAAAATAAAGAGGACATTATAAAGTGTGAAAAACAAATTCTATTTCCTTCAGTTATGGAAAAGCGCACCTGTCTCCCATGATATGTGTGTGATGCCACATGCAGAATGCCTGGCTATGGAAGTTATTTCTGGTAATTATCAGTTCTGTTTGGAGAGGCAATTCATGAAAGAGATTGTTTCTGCATTCTTCTGCTTCCGAATGGGACAGCACCAGAGTAACAAATTACGCACCCCTTTAAAAGTTTAACCATCTCAGTGATTCATCAAACCAAAGTCATCCACGAAGTACAAGAATATTTCAAAGAAAACAGTTTCCTTCCTGCTACAGCATGCATGAAATAAGCTTTTTATCACCTGTTACTCATGCATTACAAAAGGGGTCCTGGCCAAAGCCTTTCAATTAGAGTCTAATTTTCAGTGTTGAGATTATCAGTTAAAGCAAATGAGAACTACAGGAAATTTTAAAAATAAAATGCAAGTTATGTACTCATATTGCATTTATAGTTTTATCACATACGCAATCAATGATTGCAAATGTAAGAATTTAATTGATGGCATGTATATGTTATGTTTGTACTGAAAAACAATCATTTTATTAAATGGTTTAAATTTTCAGTTACTTCATAAAATATCTTTCCGTAATCTCACAGTTACAGAGAATTTGAATCAGCTTATGGAATGAATGCATGAATGAATGTTTAGTAGTAGCCACATGTTTTGCAGAAGGTCTAGACTTTGATTATTTGATATTTTCCATGTAAAAGGACATGTAATTTTTCTATTACATTTAGTTGTGAACCTTGCTGTCTCTGTAAAAGTGGAATTTATTTCCATAATCGAGACTATCAAGACATTGGTGCTCTGACTTCAGTTTATTTATATAAACTTCGTATCTGTTTGTTTTACACTTTGGACCATTCCCATTACACTGTACAAAATCCTGTTTTCCACACACAGCAGAGTGTTAGCTAGTAGCCTCACACAGTGACAGAAGCATATCTCATCATAGTCACCGATAGGAATGAACTTCAATGTGTGAGATACATTTCCCCCTACACACATCAAATACATTTCCATGGAATTTCTAAAGAAGATTCAGTTTTCATAGTAATTTTACGCTAATCATTTTCATTTAGGTCTTGGCTAGATCCCAGGACATTGCATACAGCCAACACCTAAGCCTTGGTTAACTGTGGGGATGGGAGCAGTTACAATACTCCAAGTTCATCTGCCTGACTGTCTAGTCAGAGCATTAGATCATGCATGCTGTTAAAGTCCAGGCTGAGAGGACTCCTGAAAACTTCTGCTGGCAACTTCTGGACTGCCTGGGACACACTGCCTTGTGATGGCTAGCTGTGTAGGATTCGGGCTATGTAAATCTAGAGTCAAAACAGTGGAAAATTCTGGAACTCCAGAGTTCAGGCAGGGGCCCAAAGGTAGGAGCGTATATAGCCTCAGCTGGAATAGTAGAAGCGTTGTGGTTCCTGGGTCTGTATAAGACATGGGGCTACAAGTGCCTGAAAGAGCAGATCTACTGCTACAGTAGAGTTGGGAGAGGCACAGTGAGTATCTAGAGCTGGTCATCTCGCTTTCTAGATTTGTGCTAACCTCCACCAGAGCAAGAATTTGAAATAAATGCACCTTGGGGACAAGTAGTAGATAGATATGAGTATGTCAAACAATTTATGAATGAAAAGTTCTGATCCAAGTGCATTCCCATGCCCCTGTCTTGAGAACTGTTTTCAGCCATATTTTCAGATTAGACAGCAAATTATGTCCATAACTCAAAAGAAGAGGTCAAGTACCTCATTTGGATGCGTCTCACTCAGTTAATGTACTTTCTGCATTTCAACTAGGGCAACTGCTGCTGTGCCAAAGGCATCTGAAATGAAATATTAAGATGTGATATTTACATTACTGTTTTATAAACCTTTGCAAGAACCTGGAATCCAGTGTAAGAAGTTTACACCTGTGACCACCTACTGTGTCTGTTGCTCAACACCAAAATAACTTAGGGAGTATTCATCTGTCACTATTAGAAAGTAATAAAACAGGACTATAAAAATGTAAGCTCACCATGAGAATTTTAAATACTTTGACACATTTTTACAAAAAAAAAAACCACTTAAAAGCTATTTTTCAAGTGATTAACATTGATTAATTCACCACTATAAAGATTATTTGCATAATTTTGGGGATGTATAATTAACACAGTGATTTGTATGAACACTTTAGTCTTGAAAGAGTCTTTAAAGGTTCTCCTTTCAAATCAAGCTGCTATTTTTGCATTCACAGCCAGTAGAGCAAAATTAAAAATATATGGCTTGTTCTTTATACTGTCCACATTTATTTTATGTAGAGAATACAAACGCAAATTTTGAGGCTGTTCAGGGTGAGCCAGCAGTGACAGAAATTCTGTGCCTGAGTGTTCTGACAGCTACATAATATAGTGTCATTAAGGTGGAGGAATTCCAGTCGCAATTGCAATTTTACTGGTTGTTAACAACAGATGACTGCTGTTAGCACCTGATCACTAGCCTACCTCACACACTGCTGAGAGAAAACCCAGCTAAGTTCATAACTAAAGAACCAAACTCAGTTGTACTAGAAAATATGCTTAGAAAGCATGAGTGACAAAAAGCAAAACCAAAAGAACGTGACACACATACAGTACGGATATGCAGGATATGCAAGAGGAGGCTGGCACTCTTATTTTCTCCCTGGCAATTCTGATCTTGGACAAAGGCAAAGAAAATGCAGAATTCGGAATTTTCTGTGTTATCTACCTATCCCTTTAAGATAATCTAAAGTTAGAGCCCTGTGTTCCCTACAGTGTCCAAGGAAAGCTCTCTCTGGAACACAGCACCTCCTTCTATTGCTTTCTATGTTTAATCTTTGACTGCTGTGAAGCTCACACACTAATTTTACAAAGAGACAATGTTCTAAAGAATATCCTAATAAAAAGGGGAGCAAAGCTATTGCATGAATTCAGCACAGTGGAGAAATAAACTGGCTGCCCATATCCTCCAAGGAAGTACCATAAGAAAGGCAGGAAAGAGGATACTTGACATGAGCATGATTCTACTGCTGCTGAAAAAAATTGACCTGTAGCCAAAATACCAGTTCTTTGGTCAGATTTTAGCAATAAAACCCAGCTAATTCACTGATTAATATCTAAACTACATCTCTTTCCTGGCAAATTTTAAAACCTTCTTCTTATTCTGGAAGATCAAAAAGTCTATTATCACTATTCTTGGTGACTTGTCAGCAGAAGGATTTGCCTTTTTAATGCAAAAACAAGCGCACTGATACTTGTTGTAAAGGTTTCCTTTAAAAGTTATTTAAAAAATGACAGCCTCTTTTCTCTTTCATTTCCCTCTGGAAAACCTAGCATTCACAAATTTGATCTTTCGTCTTCCAGATTTTCAAACATCTCCTGAATCTTCATAACATCAGATTGATTCTGTCATTGAGTTTGATATGAAGTTTCTCACTCCTTGTTATCCCTATTTCAGTATTCTAGCTCAGAATCCCTTGCACTTATCATTTATTCCTTTAGCTTTAGAAATCATCTGACAAAAGAAACACTGGAACAAAATATCCCTCTAAGATTTCTCGTGCAGCTGCCACTGTCCTGCTCTGGCAGGCTGGCAAGCAATTCTACCTGATTCTACAGACCTGCTACATCTTGCCCTGAGAGGTTTTAACCTTGCTTGTTTAAGAGCACTAGCAATGGTGGCAGTTAATATCTGTGAAGAACTGTCGGCCTACTACAATTCTGAGCCCTGTTAATCCAGTGAAAGCCCTCTAAGTACTACCCAGAGCAATATATTTCCTTAGCCATAGGAGAACAGCCCTTGATTCTTCAGGTGGATTCCTATAAACATAGCCTGACAAATAACAGAGGATTGCTTTGTCTTGCAAGGACCATCAGAAATAAGCAATGCAATTACCCTAAGCATGGTTGCTTAGGCAGAAGATGACCAGCATGACACAAAAATGTCTCATAGTAACAAGCATGACACAACTGTTCTGCAAAAGAAGTATGTGGTGGTGGGGTCTCTCAGGTCTACAGCCATCAATAGTCAGGCTAAGCTAACATTTTCTTGGTGGCAAAGGGATGCCACCCTGGACATATTAATTTCATCCAGTTCATTCGGCCTCTATCAGCAAAACTGCCACTGCAGACATTCACCATATTCAGGCAACACTAGTCACAGGCCTTTTCTCCCCATGGATATCTCCAGGCTACTGTTTCTTACCACACAGAGCCTCCTTATGTCTCCTGATGCAGGCCTTTTTATAACTTCATCACTATATTGGGGAAGCCACAGCCAATTACTGACAAACAGCTTTTCTCTGGATGACCACAGTACCAGGTAAGGAGCTATCAGCTCCACTACAGTATCTTTACGGTACAGTATTCTCAAATGGAGACCATAGTTTCTTCAGTGACTTTAGAAACTTCAATAACTGTTGGAGCCATAAGGTTGAATATAGACAAGGCCCAAAACCACAGGCCACAAAACACCAGTTCTTCCAATTTCCAGGTTTGTCTCTTTTAGACAAAGAAAATTATGGGGCTAGGAATTCCTTCAGCCCTTTGAGACCTTGACTGTCTTCTCACACTTACCTGCTTACAGCTGGTTAAGTAGCTTGCCTAATTTATGAGACAGTTGCATCAGTCTTTCTGCTTTTTATTTGAGTGATTCAAAACACTCACCTCAGTGCTTCCTGTCAAATCTCCTTAAGGAATAAAACATAGAATGCAAGATACGGTCATCTCTGAATTTCAAATTTGTGCCTGAAGTGGAGATTAAGAACTAAACAAAAGATGGAGTAAAATATAAAATAAAATAAAATAAAATAAAGAAAATTAACAAAGGAAGGAAAGATTTATCAGTCTGAATCAAGTTTTGGAGAAGGGATGGTCAGTGTTGGGGACTAGCAAAAAATTCCACAGAAAAGGTTTCTTATAACACCACTAGCCAGCTGTACAAAACTATGCTAGTCTTTCATTGCAAGGAATTAAATACAGTCCAAAAATGAAATGTATAATATTTTGCATATTAATTTAACTGTACCTCACAAAGGGACCTATGAACCTAAGTCCTGCTCTCCCTATAAAGAGCTAAAAATATATCAGTTTTTAACTTTAATGTGGATGAGTAGTGCTGTTAATGTACCTGCGTCACACATAATTGTGTCATCAAACACTTGTTTGGAAGGATGTAGAAAAGCTTTCATGAGAACTGTGATAAATGGAAATATTCCCTTCAAAAATAGTCCTGTGACTTTGTCCTCCATTTAAAGCCTTTTCTCAGGATTCCAGATTCTAGTCCAGTGTAGGGCTCAAATTATTCTTATGACTCAGAATATCTGAAGAATACATGAAGACTCCTCTAATATTGACAAGGTTTCTTTTATAACTTGTGTTAATTATTTTTGTATTTTACCTACTGCTGAAATCACTGAAGATTTCAACTTGACATGCGTTTCTTTGCACCAGGTTAAAATGAGTTCATGAATCTGACTTACTTCTGCTGTATTTCTTCCTAAAATCTTTATTTCTCTCTCTCTGCTTTAAATATGCACAGACTGCTTGGCTGAAACTGTCTTGGGATATCTGAGAACTGAATGTAAAAAATTATATTAATTCTCACTGACTAAAAAATCAGTCAGAGGGTTCTCCTACCCTCTATCCACATTAGCCTTTAGTGGTGTAGAAGCTGATTGAACTTATAGATAAGGTATCTTTATCTTATTTTTTTATTAAAACTATTTTTACTGCCACTAAAAAGGAACCAAAAAGTTACATGGAATGAAAATGAAACTTTGAAGACAAAGGATTAGTTCTTAGTAGTCTCTTGTCAGGTCACTGTTGTTTAGTTGCTGTTGACTCAAACGCTATTCCCCGAAAGGGGTTTGTTTGTTACCTTTGTATTCCACTAAGCCTAAACCCAGAAGGACAGTGTTTACTATTTCTGTGGATAAGTGGGTTTTGTCACTCTGCAATAGAGTGCTCACTTCTGTACCTAACTCTTCAAAGATGAGAGAAGTACATAGGTCACAGGCAGTGGAAACTCTCATCTTCAGCAAAGAAGAAAACAGAGAAAATTATATACTCCTGCAAAAGTTACTTAGGAAAAATCAAATATATCTTTAAGTTGTATTTCAATGGAGCAACCTCCAGGGTTAAAATCTGATTTAAGGATAGGTTTCTGGACCTGACTATGGACAAGAATAGTCTTAGAAAATTTGGCTGACAGATGCAAGCATGGAAGCATTACAAGAGACCAAGCTGGTGTTAAAGCACTGCCCACATGGCCACACTTTCTTGCATAGTTTGGTGTTCTTGTGTTTGCAGCCTAGTTTTTTGCTCCTTCAATAGTGAAAGAAAACACGCTTCTAGCCTCATTCAAATGCCATGCATGTGGATGCTTTCTCCCAGCTGTTTCTCCATTGCAAGGAGTGATACAGCTCTCTAACTGCTGGATGATCAATTCATCAATTCATTTCAAATGATGTACACCAGTTTTCACTTTGCCCTAAGAGGAGGTACTTACAGATCAAGAGGAATGCACTTTCCCTGATCTCATTAAAGTTTAGAGTTATAGAGCACATCATCAAGCTATACTCTACAACTAGACTTCCACAGATTTAAAGAAAGACTTTAAAGAAGGTAGACATCATTTATTTCACTTTCTAATCCCTAGAGAAAGTAAAGCAGCAGCAACAATCACACACTTCATGGCATTTATTGTTGGGAATGTCTCTAGAAAGGAGTAGATAAATACAATTTCTTAAAAGTTATTAAAGTCAGATTGTAGGAAAGTGCAGTTTTAGAAAACAGTGGGAGATATCAACAGGAAACGTGATAAGAGGGAGCAATGGGAATTCATTTTGGAGGGAAGCTGCTATATCCTCCATCTGCACTTCCATTAGGGAAAACCATTTTAAAGTTGTTTGCTACATGTAAACAACACATCCAGAGGTTCTGTGAATACTGGCTAGGAAAGATGGTTAGAACTTGTTAGGGTGGTAAAAGGAGAAGAGTTTATGGTGCCTCATATACCGTATGAGAGTCCAAGTGTTATTCTAAAGTCAACCCTTTTGCATCCTGAATTAGATTATAAATTTTATTTCCACTGGGCATTCCTCATGATATTTTTAGCTTTTCTAGTAAGAGATGATAACAGCTTGAGTAATAAGAAATTCATTTCTCATGTATTAGTGACTACCAGATGTTCAGTTCTAGGCAGAAAAGCAATGGTAGAGATTAAAAAGCTCCACTGAACTTCAAGCACCCTGATTTCTCTTGTTCTGCCTGAGTGTCATTATTCCATTAAGAGACTTCTAAGATATACTACTTAGGCAGCAAAGAATAGGAAATACCTTATGTAGTGTTTACTAAAATACATTTGATATTTATTTCAGTCTAGCCACTTAGAAAGAGTATACGTTTTGGATTGCTTTTTGGGTATGCAAGCACAGCGGATATAAAACAGAGAATTTTTGTTCTTGTTCCCATAATATTAAAGAATTATATCAGAACTGCATTCTTTCCCTATTTTTTGCCCAGATAATGGTTGATGTAAAATTTTTTGTTAGTTACTATACCTTCAGTCCCAAGAGAACCCTGTCCTTACATCCTGAAGGAGCAGAAATCAGTCTAAAGAAAAGGTAAAGGGAGGCTGAATATTTTGTTATGAATGAGACGAATATCTGTATCAGGTTGTTTCAGAGCTCCAAACTCTGCGAATATTTCAGTACTGAACATTTTTTCTATGTTAGATCGAAATCATACATATTTTCCATTTGCTTCCATCAAAACTAAAATACTGAAGAAGTGTTAGCCTTAAGTAAATGAGCACATTTATTTACTTGCCCTGCCTGGGGCTGCATCAGGGACTGCATCACTGTTTCTCTTCTCTGCCAGTTCAGTTTCACACTGCTGGTACAAAGAGTTTGCTGGTGGAGACAGAATTTGGTCAAAGTAGATGTTACTGGCCATTAACAGCTGCTCGTTGTCTTGCACACAGACTAGTGATATAGAGAAAAAGGGGTAGGGCTTTTTAACTCCACCTTCATAGATATGCAGTACAGCTCATGACTAAGCCCTTGCAAGAAGAACAGCTTTTACTAGACACATTCAAAGTTCTCCAGTGAATGGGAAATCTGGGAGAGACAGGCACAGGTGACTTGTTTTCTCTGTTTTGAGCCACAGGTAGGAGAAGCGTAACATAAAGTGGTAATACTCAATTAGTAGGGTCAATACTGTGGAGCCATAGCAGATAGCTTGATACTGAGTGGTTCTTGGTCAGTCCAAAAGCAGCGGAAAGTGACTGAATTTACAAAATAGTGTCACCTGACCTCCTGGTTATAATAAGCATCAGTATCCAGGAAATGCTACAGGAGCCTGAGAAGAGAGAATTTGCACTCCTCAGTGACCATATTCCACATTATAATATAACAACACTAGTTCTCTTTCCTAGGTCTAATTATTAGAAATGGTATGGAATTAAGAACTAGATGCCAAATTCTGAAGAAGACTTTGAACATCTTTAAGAGATGCACAGCAACTCTGTTTCTGATTACATACCAGTCTGGGGACTTGCACTGCCAACAAATAAGCCTCTGAATACCTTAAACAATCCTAGAGATAGCCTGAAATGACATCTGCCCATGCCCAGTGATCCCCTTCATGGGTAATGCCATGGCCCAGATCAATCACATGCCTGCCACAGCCTGTCTGCCTTTGCCCCCAGCATACCTCAGGACTGCTGTAAAGGTTGTAAAAAACCTGTCTGCTGCTGTTTTCCTCAGTTACTGAGTCACAGGAATTATTCTCAGCCTGGAGTTTTCAGAGACCTTACGCATTACTCTAGCCTCAGTCTCTACCTCCAAACACAGGAACCAAAGTTGGGGTGCAAATAGCTAAGATCTATTTTTCTTCTGTCTTGTTTTTTTTGATCATGTCTTTTTTTTTTAATACATAAAAGAAATAATGTTCACAGCACTGAAGCATGCTACTTTTGCCATCATTAAATATGGTAGTTTAGCTGTCTCATGTTAATTCCTATTTATTCATGCATTGACCCTTCTCATGAACAATTAACATTAAATAAAGCCAAGTAAAATACAAGGTAAAATGGATGCAAATCTGGAAAAACATTTGGAAATGTCCAAATGAGAATGCAAGAAAAGAAAATGCAAGATAGCTTTTAGGAAACACCCTTAAATTTAAATTCAGAAAAGGAAAAATACTTAAGCAATGAGACACAACAGGGAGTGTGATTATCACATGAGAATAACTCCCCCAGGCCTTCCCAATGATTTTCAATCCACACTATAAATAGCATCACAGTAAATGCTAATGGTTGAGTTTCATGTTCATTTTTTGTTGTTATCATTGTGCAGATCTTAAGGGATGCATTCCTGACAAAACCCATCATGCCCTTCTGCAAAATGAGCAGAATTTTGGATGTGAGTCTGAACAATAGGTTTTACAGAGAAAAATGTTAATTTTTTAAACAAATCTTGAAATAAGAGGAGTTTAGAATTGGTATTGCAGAAAATCTCATACCTTCTTTCATATACAAAGTGAAAAAAATGTATTTCCGTCTCTGAATTATATTTATGAGAATACCAGAACTCTAATAATAATAATCATGTTCCATTAGTGTTTATATTTTGTAACCCAGATTACAAAAGAACACTGTGTGACAGCGGGAAAGAATATAGATTAAAAATGTGTTAAACAGGAACTCACTGGGCTGTCTATGGGCTTTGGGAGTTCTTGAATCAAGAAAAATAAGTGAGGTTTCAATCAACTTACAAAAACTGATAGGAGGAGGTAAAGGTTTTTAATAACTGGAAGGAATAAACATATTTGTCATTAAAAAGATTTCAGAGAGGGTTTTATATGTAAACCGTGTTACAACTTTTCACCAGTATATATTTCCACCCTCAAATTCAGTGCTCTCAATTTAAATAACAAGATAAGGCAACCATAAATACATGCTGGGAAGGCATCATGACAAACTGGAACTCCTTAGAGGCACAGCTTACCGTGTATGATCAAACTTGACAAATCCTAATTAATACACAGTCTCAGTAGCTTTCAGAGACAATGTCTGACAGGGTCCTGTGGTCCTGTTATCGTTTTTCTACTTGCATCTCATGCATGGATATAAAAAAGGTACCCCCACTTACTTGCTTGAAGTTTCTTCTTTCAGGAAAGATGCCAGAAGAGGCTGCTTTTGCTAATTCTACTATTATATTTTTGAAGCAGAACAGAAGTCCATGCTTTTCTATAGTTGCATATAACTATGCTTTTGTATAGCTGCGTATAGCTTATGAAGACACCTGGTGTATTTTCAGCAGGGACATAATACTGATCAATAAGTAACAAAATAAGTTACAAAGTAACTGAATAAGTAACAAAAATAAACTGTAGAAAATATGCAAACATAGGCCATAGTTTACAAATCTCTTACAGTTTGCTTTTCACCAGTAGTTCTCAAAGTTCTGTGCCACAAGATAACCCTATAGACTGCCACTTTTAGACATGAGACACTAAATCACTGAGAGGAATATATATTTACCAAAAATCATCAATTGCTAAACCAAATAATTTGGAAGAGAGCCCAGGTTTCTCAGGCCCCAGGCCATCACACAGTTTCAAGTTATTCCTTTGATAATCTCCTTACTCTTCAATAAACATTTCAGAAAAAGGTTTTATTATCTACAGTTCAAACTATCCAATAAGAACTAAGTGTGTTCAGTATTTCAGTGGAGTCCTAAGCTTGTCACAGGATCAAATCCACACACAAATGATTTCCATTTCTGTCTTTCCTCAAAGCACATACTCACTTTGCTTTTTAATTTTTAAAGAAAAACAGTTTAATAGTATTCAGAAAATAAATTTAAATAATCACAGGAGGAACATAATTTCCTGTTGCAAAGACATCCACTTACCTTCAGTTATACTTTTCCTATTCTTATAACGTGCCAGATGTTAATTTGGCTCACAACCCCTTGCATACAGCCCTATTGCAACTTTAATCAAGTGATTAAGAGAGCTGTTATTTCATTAGTGCATCCTTTTGCTGATCATTGCAACACATTAGTCATATATAAAAAGAGTACCAGTGGCTTGCTCCAAAAATTGTATATTGTGGTTTCAACTGCAACAACACTTTTTTTTGCCTGCAAAAAACCTGCAAAAATGTTGTTCTGAAAAATATGGACTAGCAACTCTTCCATCTCCATATGAAGAGGCTTTTATTGTAGAGCAATAACTACCCTTTTAGCCTTTTTCTATTAAAAATAAAAAAAAAAGAGAGAGAGAGAAAGGATGAAGAGATGCAGATGGATATTTTATTTTGCTATTTTTAAAGGCCTTTTGACACTGGAGAAAGACTTGTTGATAACAATCTGCCAGTTTAGTTCCTCCATCACTTGTGCTAAAATTGACTTGACTACTTGAAAAAGCACTACACTACACTTTCCAGCATTTGTCAGCACATGTATGCAGATCACTCAGGTGCATGCAGAACATGCTGAGTTGAACATTTTTTTGTAATGAATTCTAATAATAAATTTGACTCTAGGGCACAACTAAAAGTTAGGGGGACACTAAAGCAATTCTATCAATAGAACCAGGATGTATGTGTATCACCAATAGATTTCCATCCTCCATTCTGTTTGAAGTATGTGTGAAAAATATCAAAAGTTTATACACAGATAAGTCAAAGGCAAATTATACAAAACTTAATCCTTTAGTGAATGACATATACCTCAGGTTTTAAAAAGTCAGAGATCTGTGAAATTCATCCTGTCTTCCCAGACATCTTCAGCTTCATAATATATCAACATAATTCAGCATATAGTGGAAAAAAAAACCAGAAAAACAACATTTAGGTGTTCACATACAGTTGTGATTTTGACATTTTAGAACGTACTGACCTGGGTCTGGGGCTCAGCAGTCACACAGGTGACTCCTGCGTCCTGTTCAAGGGCCACACCAGAGTGAGTGTCTCTCACTTCTCAAGGGTGGAATCTGTGATTCTTTTCCACCTGGTTTCACCTGTGGAAATCAGATTGAGAGCAATGACGATGAATGGATCACTAAAGAATTCCTTGATATTAATCCTTCAACAATACAAAAAAGATGTTTTCAGGGAAAAATTATCAGAAGTTGAAAGAAAGCACTTTCTTCCTATATGATCAGTTACAGAGATCGGAGACCAGTGGAAAAAGTAACCAAGGTTTTGTCCAAAATTGGAGATGATCTGATCTAAGGAGTATGGCAACTTCCTTCCACAGAGAAAGAGGCCTTTTAATTTTGAATCAGTAAGAGGACCTCATTTGGCAGGTCAATCTTTCTCCTGGGTTTCAACCAGACTTTATAAGATAAACGGATTTGTAAATAGTCACTCATTCCACCAAGAAAAGATGGCTTTTAGAATTGCTATTAAAGAAGCATTTGACACCCTATTATTACAGTCTAATTGCTGCATACATTCACAATGCCATAAAATTGTGAAAGGGTATCCGGTTACTTTTTGCTGGCAAGTTTATTGTGATGTAAAACGTACAGAAGTATAGGGTATTAAAGAACTATAGTGAAATTCAATTACTGTAGCATACATATAAGCTATGAGAAAAATGTAACAGGAACAAGGAGCTCTGTGTTACTGACAGATAATCAAAGTACTGGCTGCTTTTCACAAGTATTGCAAGAAGGGATTTTCTATTAAAACTTCTCATTTAAAAAAATCAAAGTAGATATGTACTGCTACTTTAAATATTACACAAACAACCAAACAAAAACCAAAAAAATGAAATCACAGAATCACAGAATGGTTGAGGTTGGAAGGGACCTCTGGAGATCATCTAGTCCAACACCCCTACTCAAGCAGGGTCACCTGCAGCACGTTGCACAGGATCACATCCAGGCGGGTTTTGAATATCTCCAGAGAAGAGATATTGTTGATAATATCTCCACAACCTCTCTGGGCAACCTGTTCCAGTGCTCTGTCACCCTCACAGTGAAAAAGTTTTTCCTCATGTTAAGATGGAAGTGTCTGTGTTTCAGTTTGTGCCCATTGCCTCGCGTCCTGTCGCTCGGCACCACTGAAAAGAGTCTGGCCCCATCCTCTCGACACCCTCCCTTCAGATACTTGTACACGTTGATAAGATCTCCTCTCAGCCTTCTCTTCTCCAGGCTAAACAGGCCCAGCTCTCTCAGTCTTTCCTCATAAGAGAGATGCTCCATCCCTTAAACATATTTGTGGCCATTCGCTGGACTCTCTCCAGTAGCTCCCTATCTCTCTTGTATTGGGAAGCCCAGAACTGGACACAGCACTCCAGATGGGGCCTCCCCAGGTCTGAGTAGAGGGGGAGAATCACCTCCCTCGACCTGCTGGCAACACTCTTCCTGATGCAGCCCAGGATACCATTGGCCTTCTTGGCCACAAGGGCACATTGCTGGCTGTATTAGCAAAAATGTATTAGCAAAAATCACAGTGGATCTACTGCAACCTCTCCTTCCTCCTCAACAAATATGGAGATAGCCCTTAGGTTTCATCAGTAGATTCAGATCCAGAGTCGTGATTAGGGTCTGAAAATCTTAGTCTGAAACTGAAAGATGCACTTCAGCTGCAAATATGTAGCAATTATCATGAAATGAAGTTCATTCCACATTTTAGCTAATCACCATGGAAACCTATATTCATTGGCTCCTAATTGGAAACATTCCAGACCTGGAAAACATTGCAGGCTTAAGACTGCATAATTTCTTATTTAAGCAGTCGTACTATTCTTCTCTGTTTGTGACAATACGTTGTGGCAATTTTGGCAATATCCCTAGAGGAAATCCTCTCTGAAGCCTGTCTTTGTAAGTATTTTTCACACTTCAGTGGGACTTCTGCCCCTATAGGATTGTTTCGTCAAGCCACTTCTATGTTTTGTCACATTAATACTTGAACAACCAAATATTATAGAAGGCTGTTGTTCCAGGAACTCTGAATTATAACATTGATACTTGAATATTGCTAAAAGCATAATGCTTTAAACTTCCTTATTATATGCAATTGCTCAGTGGTTCTAATGGATTTAAGGCTGAGTTCAAACTGTAGTGTCAAATATTAGCTATCTTTCATAAGATTTTCAGAAAAATGCTTAAACTGACTTAAGCAAAGAAGACCTACTGATTTTCATTGATACATTCCTAAATATATCCTCCAGTTTTGAAACTATCCTAATAATCAAAAGTGATGAATGCTTGTAGATTTTATTAATTTTACTAGGGTCCGGACAGACCTTCTCTGAAAATCAGAATATTCAGTTAATTTGTTTCTTTTCCATCACACCCTATACCTTTCCTTTCCTGAATATTTGGTTCATTAACGCATATCACCAATTTCTATGTATATTCTTTGTGTGTGTGTATATGTGTGTGTGTGTGTATGAGCTGTCCTGCAAGCATAAACATAAAAAGGTTCTAGATCACACATAATTATACAATTTGATATGTAATTTTCATTATAGATGGTCACAAATTCTGGTTGCACCAGATCTATTTAGAAAGGAGACTTTTAACTACAAATTCTTTGATGACTGCTTTCTCTTTTGAAATGCGTAATTACGCTTTCTGGCTTTCATTAGGATTATGGCAAGTAATTCTCCCTACCTTTCAAAATTAAGGCTCCAAGAAAGAGTTGGTTTTCTGGAAAGAAATATCCATTGAATTTCTAGATTAGCTTGCTTATGTCTCTGTGTTCCCAGAAACACATACATAACAGACCACATTTTCCTTCTATATTCCAGCTGTATAATGATTGTTGTATCTTTCTGTCTGAAAGAAAACTGTGGCGCAGTGAAAGTGTTAGGAAAACTCATACAAGAAATGTTTTCCAGGGATTATTCTGTTTGTTTCCATAACACAGTGCATCATTAGGCAGAAAGGAATCAGGACAAGCTGGAAAAATCTACTTAGAATAACTCCTAACTTAGGGTCATGCTGCCAGACCAAGCTCAAGAGTACTGGTACCTTACACAGGTATTGGTGTCTGAACTAGCTAGTGTTAAATCAGTTCTGGTTTATCTGCAATCACACAGTTAGATTACAATGTAAATGCTTCCTACCCTGCTATCAAAAGCACTCTACAGATGTGTTTCTTTCATCCATTACTATTCTTCAAGGAGTGAAAATGAATCTCTCTTAAGCAGTTACAAAAAGGGCACAAAGCAACTCAATTTACTGCAAAAATTCCTGTTTGCCTTTCTGGGGTGGTAAAGGTTTAGCACTACAGTTCTGCTCCCTTCCTCAAGCTCGCACAAAATACACAAAGTGCACAGGACCATCCACATGCCTATGCCTTTATATACCTTTATACAGTTGTCATACAGTGGCAATTAAAAAGACAACAAATACACATAATATCCATGGAGTCTGGCATAGCATTAGGTGGCATTAGGTTGTAGAAACTGATAGCGTTAGTTTGTCAGCATAGCATTAGTTTGTATAGCCTGATTTTTCAGTGGAGTGCTACTTCTTTCTAATCCCCTTTTTCTGCTAGGAAATTAATTGGTCTTTACAGATGAGTCGAAAGAAAATATTTCTCGACTTCACAAAACTAAAATGAAAAACGATTGTATATGAAAGGTCTGATATTCAGGTGGAATAGAGTTATGCACATTTATATGAGTTTCAGAAGTGCCTTCAGGTAATTAAGAAGTACAGAATTCTTTTTCATTTCCACAGGGCTAAGATTTGATCTTGTGTGTTGACACTGTAAGGTGCAACAGAGTCATTGGTTTGATTTTTATCTGTGTCAAATCACCTTCCTGGGTTCAACCTCCTCTGACAATGGGAAGCATAGAGAATTAATGCATCTGTTTCAGTGCCTAGTGAAAACTTTTTCTGACCAGCTAAAATGAGGGTGTAGATAAATGTATAAATGTGCCTTTACTGTTTGTATTCTCCAGCTCTTGGTTTAGACTTTTTCTCTGGCTCCCAGTCCACACATCTTTCACTTCGCCTTCTAAATATCTCTCATAAGCTGCTAAGTATGCACTCCTATCTTTACTGTGCTAACTGCTTGTCACAAGGAATCTCATTATTAGGTTATTTTCGGTATGTATTTAATTCTCTGATCTTACAATGGATAATGCCTCAAGTTCATGTCCAGGCTCAGGTGGTTTTACCTACTGATGTTGCTGCTAACTCAGGTAGTGGCCATAGCCAAGTCCATGTCTCAGGTAGCTGCTCTTCCTTCCACCTTGCCCAGTGCAGTCTGTCTGGCACCACAGTCCCTCCGGTGCCAAAAGCTGCTCCCATCTCATCCTCCTCCCACTAACAATTGCAGCTTTTTCCTTTTGTCCTCACTAAAGCAGCTTTTCTCCCTTTTTTTCAAAACCCTTCTCTTTCCTCCACCTCTGCCTCTTCCCCAAGGAATAATCACCTAATAGTCCTTCCTGCATTTCCTCAGCTGATTGTATGGGCATAGCATGATAAAGGAGTGGGGCATCCGCTTTGCTACTGGGACAGGAGAAGGATGGTGTGTTTAGATAGCACTACAGAATTGTTGTGCCAAAAGCTGACGCCTTTTCTCCAAAAAGTTTCTGTTGGGATACCCATTGCACCACACATCTAGCTAAGTTGCTGAATTTGAGATTTCATCAGTCTATCTGCCTAGGCAGCTAAAAGACAAGAAAAATATTGCTTTCCAATTTGCTCTTTCAGAGAAGCAATTGTGGACAAACTACCCTTCCTGTTGGCTAGTAAAATCTTAAATGCATGTTTTACATATCTATTACACTGACTTTAAAAACTTCCAGACTTTACGAACCAGTCTTACAAGATATCATGGCCCAGCATAGTAGTTTATTTGGCATTGAGAAAACCTCTAAATTTTGTTCTAGCACTCCTTCTAGCTTCAGGCCATAAGATATATTTGAGAGCTGAGTTTTAGATACATAAGACTTCTCCTCCAACATCTCCTGAGAACCTTATGAATAATCAGTCTTCAGATTATTAAATGTATTAATTCATTTTGTTACCAAAGGCCTATTATGATCCAATGTTCACCTTTAGTTACATTGTGTTGTACCTGACTATGTATCCCTAAAAATCGAAAGTATTATCAAAATTATAAAATTTAGGTGAGACTCCCAAAGAAATCATACTTTGGAAGTCTCAAAGGGGGGAACTGTTACCAAAGGCCCCAGGCAGGAAAGAGTCTCAAAAGGGTGGGGGGGGGGGGGGATTGTGGGAACTGTTACCAGCTCGGACAAGAAGAAGTCTCAACAGGAGCCTCAGGCAAACGTACCCAAGGACACAGGTGCAGCTGCGACCCATACATCCTGAGAAAGTACAGATAAACCAGCAGAAGCCAGTTGGAGCCAAGATTAGGACTGAGACAGTTTTTCTCAAACAAGGAAGCAGGCCAAGCTGAGACCATGTATGGAAAAGTAGAGCAAAGTTCATGGCAAGACGCTGAGTGACACCTCTTCTGACACCACCAGAGACCACCAGAGACCACCAGAGACTCCCACAGAAGACCCCCAGAGACTCAGACCGCATGCATAATGATTATGTAAATGTAGTAATTAGTTCTAAGAAATAGAATGAATATGTATAATCATTCCTGGAAATTTAATGCATATGTATATGATAGAGCAATATAAACTTCAGGTGATGTGATACATGGTGTGCACTTTGGGTGGAGCTATCCCCCATGCACCCGGTGCCATAATAAAGAGAATGCCTGCTTCTTAATGCTACATTGGTGTTAAGGAGTTTTTCTCCCGATTTTGGTGACAATTTCATTAATGCTTCCTATCTCTGAATGGTGTTATGTCTTTCATGCAAATATTTGGCAAACTTTGAAGTTTTAGTTTAGTCTAGCATTTAAGAGAGTTTAGAGAGTGCTGATACCTTTTTTTGAAGTATTCTCCCCCAATCTCCTTATTGCCCTCAGAAGAACCACTTTACTCCTGTAAACACCTACATGATGAATGAATGCAAGTTTATTGCTAGCTACTTTACAAAATGAACATTTTTTGAGTTCATGCTTTGAATTCTTGTTCTCTAAAATTCATTCCCATAAATGTAACTCCAGAAAGATTGATGATTAAATTAGAGCATACCTATTTTAAATCTGATTGCTCTTTTAAAAATTACGTTCCTGTCAATATCTCCCTTTCTAGGTTGCTCTGTTAGGATGGTAAAGAAGGGGGAGCTGGGACAGATTTATATTTTCACTTCAGATGTGCAGAAAAGAAATGCAAGAAATTAAATTTAGGTTTCACTAAATCAAAAAGCAAAGCGAAAGAAATTCACTTCAGGTAAGATTATTATTATTTATTATTAATTGTGTTCACTGTTAAAGGCAGGGCAATAGATATTGTTTTGTTAATTTACATAGAAGACAAATAAATAAAGGGCTGGTTTTGAAGAAGTGGTTGTGGTTGCCAACTCTTTCCCAGAAGGGTGATGCTTGAAAAACTTTCCCAGGTTGCATGAGGTAAAGATTTAATTTCAACCTCATTCTTTAATGATTTAAATAATAAAAATAAACAATGCCATGTTTAGAGATAATGTGGGATGTTTTCAGTTTTCCTGCCATACCTATTGTGCCATTTTGCACCAAGTACTTTAATACTCATCTAGACTCAGAGAAAGTGACTAAACCTTGTCTTTCTGTTTTTAAAAGCTATCCTAAAGAGTGAGGTTACTTCATTCCTCCTCTTGGGATTTTCCTTCCATGGAGAACAGCTGGGATTAAGTTTGTCTTGCCACCACTGCAGTCACCGCAGCCCTGCTGGGAGCGGGTGCTGGAGGTTGTCTTCTGAAGGGAATGGTTCTTGTTAGAATTTATTTTTTTGAGGCCAAATACACCATTGCAAAACAATGAGCAGTTGCTGAACCACAAATAATGTTCTAAAAGGGAAACGCCTCCACACCTCCCAGAGTATCATTCCTGAGGTTAACCTTTCTGAGCATAGCTGAGTTTTACTGATGTTAAGCAAAGCTTCCTTCAAATGATGAAACTTTCTGAAAATCAGCATTTTACAGTTCCAGAGATAAAAAGTTGATGTGTGAGCAAGATATAGGTGCATCTAGATAAGCTAAACCCTTTCTCCTGTGGTGGACAAAGGACTACAGAAAGAGGAATTGAAATTCTGATGTATTTTTTAAAGAAAAGAATTAATTTTAAATCTTACAAGGAACAGATGAGGAAAGACATATGTTAGTAGGATTCTGAAAGCAGGAAGGGCACTATGATTTGAAAGCCTTAAAATACCCATTTTATAAGACTAATTTATATCCAGCATGTTATTAAAGTCATTTAATGTCATTCTTCTCCTAAAAAGAATGTTTAGGAGCTTGGATAGTACAATGACAGGTGCTAGTATAAAACCCAGAAAAAATAAAATACTACTGTGTTAATTCAGATAGAATAAGTAGGCTGAGTGTTAAAAAGTTGTTCTCATGACCTTGTCACTGAAAAATAGTGTGAACAGCTAAGTTCAGGATTTCAAGCACCAGGGCAATAAACACTTCAAAATTTTTAACTTTTATTAAAGATACAAAAATGAGAAGAAAAAACAGTTAAATCGTATGGCATGTAAGGAACTGAAGAAGACTAATTTTAAACAACATTTTTCTATTTCTCTCTGCTTTTTCTCTAGACCTTTTAGAAATAAACTCCCTATATGTCAGCCTTCTAGATGTTAATAGCTGTCCATTTGGGACAAAGAAAAAAAAAATAAAGGCAGTTTAGGTAGATGCTGTTGTTGCAGTGTGTGTTTTCAGAACAAAAGAATATAAACACAGACAAAAAGAAATGAAAAAGAGTACCGAAAAAGGAAAATGCATCTTCTGCTTCTGAGCTTGGTGCCCTCAGTTCATTAGAATAGGACACAGTGTGAACTGAGAGGCTGTTCTGGCTAATCTGGCGTGGCTGCTTACCCCACTGAAGACACACATCTTCTTGTCCTCACAGCCGTGCTGCCTGAAGAGGTTACTTTTGTCAGCCAGAAGATGATGAAATACTTACCCACCAAAGTCACTGTGTGGGGATGGGGCAAACCTCTACCAGCAGCAGATTATTTCAAAATATTTGTTTAGCAACCTCTACGAGATGAGGCTTTGGCTGGCAAAATCAGGATCTTTAATGGGCGAATGAAGAGTTAACAGGACTGAAGTTTGGCAAGTGCAAAGCTGTTGAACAGAGAAGTTAACAGGACTAAAGAAGTCTACCAACTCATAAGCGCAAGGATTGATATGTGCAAGGCTGCGGAATGGAAGCATTAGCAAGACTGAAGAAGTTTGCCACCTGGAATCTGCACGGGAAGAAACAATACGGAGGTATTGTGGTCTTGCCTCGCTAGCAGGGTCCTCCCAGCAAACAAACAGACAGTCCTGTGATTGTGAAACTCGCAAAAAGTCAGCAAAAGCAGTGTTTGCCCAGAGCCCCAGCCGTATAAAAAGAGACTTGGGAGCTAGGAGAGTTTGAGCAGGGACAGGAACCTGACCTGATCATCCTCTCCGGCTGGACCGTGAGTATTCCCTTCCCTTCCCTTCCCTTCCCTTCCCTTCCCTTCCCTTCCCTTCCCTTCCCTTCCCTTCCCTTCCCTTCCCTTCCCTTCCCTTCCCTTCCCTCCTCTCCCCTTTTCCCGGGACGCTGGGTTAAAGTAACTCCTTGAGGTTGAGAGTCCTCTCACTAGGAGAGTGAACAAGCTAGCTTTCAAGTAGGGATAAGCAGTGCTTCCAATTAATAACGCAGTAATCGACGGTTTCAGGTTATCCTTTCTAAATTAGTAACTGATGGTTTTGTGTTATCCTTTCTAAATTAGTAATCGCATTATTTTAATGGACGTTACTAATCCAAGGACTTGTGTGAGGAAATAAACATTTATTATTATTATTTTACTGTCTCAGTCGTTGCTATCAAACCTTCATAGCGTGACAGTGCAACGATCTTGTTTATGCCAAAGACAAAAGGAGAAAAGATCCAAAAAAAAAAAAAAAAAAGAGAAAGAAGATAAAAAGAGATGTGAGGGAAAGAGTGGTGGTATTAGGGCTTTAGCTCATGCCATGAAGCTGGTATTTTCCCTTAATTTCCTCCATCTGGTGTAGTATGTTCAGGGCAACTCATCGAATGGGCTGGTGAAAGTTTAGTGTCATGATGGAGCCTCAAAGCTCTTGGGAAGGGACCTAGGAGGGGGGATGTCAGTTCTTGCAGGAAGGAAACTAATTAAAACTGATGGGAGGAATATCCTATCCTCTGAACTTTTTTTCCACGAAGTAAAATACAGTCATTTTTGGTCCCACACTCTCGGTTGTCAGACATGATCTTAGCACAGTCCTCTGTGGATAATTTTGTGATAATTCATTTTTTTGGAAGAAAAGAACAGCTTGGCACAGTCAGTATAATACTGGCTTAACAATCTCTGTATGAGATGGATTCAGAAAGTCACAGAATTTGCATAGTAAACCAATTGCAATAATTACATTGACAAACCAAAACCATTAATTGAAGAACCTGTGTTTGAAGATAATGCCCTTAATTATAATGAGGTTAAATATTTCTGGCAAAAGTGAATCCTTCCAATGACATGTAAGTTGGGAAGAGAGAAGTAATCCACATTAAGTTCCATGGCTGTAGCTTATTATTCTTCATAGACCCAAACTTGAAAGTGAGCTATATCAGAGGTTGCCTAATACTGATCTTTTTACCCTTGAGACTGTTGCAAATGTCTATCATTAAGGCAGCTACAGCTAGCCAGTCAGTTAGTGTCAATCAGAGCCTGTGAGGCATTTTACAAATTAGTCCCTATTGATATATAATGATATATGAATTAAAAGCAAGAGATGGAGCCATTTGTCATTGTAACAGCTAGGTTTCCAATTAGCCTTTTTAGCTACTTCTGTTGTGTATGCCATGCATTTTTTATTGCTCAATGCATTCTAATTGAATAACAGAAATGCTTCAAGGAGTTGCCATTAAGACAGAAATCTTTAATCTACTGTTTGTATGCAGAAAGAAGGAGGAGATTAACATTTCTTATTTTATTCCTAACTTCATTTTGCCTAGGTTATTTACTTCAGATTTCTTCACACACTGAGAGGCTTAAGTTATAACCAAAGGTCTTCTGACAATATTTTGGGACTAGATTTGTTGATAACAAAAAGTAATAGAGAATTCTCAGACAAAAAAAATCCAGGGTGGAGATATCTATCTCAGCAATGTAAGTCTAGTTTAAAACTGATGGCTATAACTGAGTTATTCTGACATTTTACTAGTGAATGTGAGATAAGAATCTATTCCATATATTTTCAGACCTGTTCCTTGGGATTATTTCTGTATACAGTGAACCTAGCAGGAACTATATTGCCTTGCATGGGTGCTGGGGTGCCCCAAAATGCAGGGTCACTTTACTCCCCAGGATGTTTAACAGGAAATGAGAGAGAAGGAGAAGGTCAAACCACATTCTCGCAACCGTGCTGCAGCTTTTCTCTATTCCCTGGCTAGGGATCACCCAAACCATAGAGAATCAATTGAGCAGCTGGCTGATAAGCCACAAGAATGGAGAACTGATGCTATGTCAGGAGCTGCTCTTCTCTAGTTAGGGTAGGAAACTACTGTTTTAATTACTCTGTATTGATCTAGATTATAAGTGGCAAAGTGTCTTTATTTCTTTCAATTTCTGAAATGCAGGTCTCTCACATATTCCTTATTAAAACAGCACAGTAATCCTACTAAGATTATTCTTGAGTTATTTGCAATATACATACTAATGTTTACTTATCAGTTCTAAACTATTTTAAACATTGATTTGCCATTTGTTTGGCAGTTTGTATTCAGAGAATATGATAGTTTCATTAAGTGACTTTTGGAGGATTCTGAGTTTTGAGGTGACATAAAGCCATAAATAATAAGATGCTTTTCACAGAATAAGAATAAAGAAAACTTCAAAAGTAAAAAAAAGAAAATCTAAGCATTTCACGTAACGATATCAAGTAGTTACACAAACCTGCTAGGGTCTGGAAGAACAATGACATGAAAAAGAGGGAATTGTTAGCAATCTTCTGTTCTAGAAGATTCCTACTCTGAAGCATCTTGCCTGATACTCTGTTTTGGATTTTCAAAATCAGTCCAGGGATTTAGATGTTAAAGTCCCACTGGAAGTGCCTTTGCAATTCCTCCCTAAGAGAACAGACTGGAATGAATTCTGTGCAAGGAGTAATTAGGAGCTAGTATGTACCTGCAAGCTGAGCAGACACAGAATAACACCATCTGTATAGCAACCCTAATTCTGCAAAGAATTTAGGCCCATAAAAGACATTTCTTTCCTTATTAATCCAATTGCTCCTCATTCACCACCGTACTCTCCCCTGTGTATGCTCTGTTTATGAGAAAAACACTTAGAATCAACTCATTGCATTGTTCTTTTTAATCCTTCAGAAAACTCCCTGTAATGACAGTTACTCTATTTACTGAACTAACTGCACTTGTCTCATTGTCACCTCCTCCTGCAACCACATCCTGGCATGCAGCTGAATATTATAGGAACATGGTGGAGCACAGGTGTTGTAGGGTACAGACTCTCCAGAAAAGATAGAAATAAAGGCAGATAAGGTATCTTGGGATTGTTAAAGCCATGTGAGATTGCAGAGAAATAAGGACATGAAGGAGACAACAGAATCAATATGAGTCAAATTCCTTTGAGGAAGGTGGTTTAAGAGGTTTTACAGGCATAGTGTACCTTCAAGCTAGAGAGCTCTGTACTGCTATTAAAATAATGGCAAAATTCCTGAAAAAGTTTACAGGAGAGCTTTATTTTCCAGATATAAATTAAGAATAAATGCCATTAAAGACTGTTCACACATGAAGTAAATAGCAGAAAGAGATAAGAGCTATTTACAATGATGGACAGCACTGGCATAAAACAAATCAGTGTACACTGCAGAGGAATGAATTCAGCCTGGAAATTAGAAGCTATCTAACCATCTCAAGAGCAGGGTTCCAAAAGGCTCAGCATGTGGGCCAGAAAAATAATCCATTTTTGAATGGAACATGAGAAATTTATGAGGACAGTTGTATGATAGATTCATATCCTAGGAAGTGAAGAAAACCCCTCCTGTCAACTCTTCAGTTGGCCTGCTGTTTATCATTACATACTGAAAATCTAAGCAGCAATTGTCTTCTCGCTATATATTTGGGCACAGCAAAGGAGACTGAATCAAATACTGCTAACATGGTAGAAATTATAACAAAATAGCATTGAGGTTTAGAGAGAGATATTTAATGGAAAGATTAAATTATGTCTTCCATACAAAATTTCAGTATATCTGCCACAGTCTGGTAAGTTCAGAATAGGTGAGACAAGGCTATGACAACATTTACTGGGTAGGAATCACCAAAGTGAGTCATTCATCCTGGATGTCATCTCTAAGCAAGTCGAGGAAAAGAAGGTGATCAGGAGTAGTCTTCATGGAGTCACCAAGGGGAAATCATGCTTAACCAATCTGATAGCCTTCTATGATGGAATGACTGGCTGGGTAATGAGGGGAGAGCAGGGGATGTTGTCTGCCTTGACTTCAGCAAGGCTTTTCACACTGTCTCCCACAGCATCCTCATAGGTAAATTCAGGAAGTGTGGGTTAGATGAGTGGCCAGTGAGGTGGATTGAGAACTGGCTGAATGGCAGAGCTCAGAGAGTTGTGCTCAGTGGCACAGAGTCTAGTTGGAGGCCTGTAGCTAGCAGTGTCCCCCAGGGGTCAGTACTGGGTCCAGTCTTGTTCAACTTCTTCATCAGTGACCTGGATGAAGGGATGGAGTGCAACCCAAGCAAGTTTGCTGATGATACCAAACTGGGAGGAGCGGCTGATGCACCAGAGGGCTGTGCTGCCATTCAAAGAGACCTGGACAGGCTGGAGAGGTGGGCGGAGAGGAACCTCATGAAGTTCAACAAAGGCAAGTGCAGGGTCCTGCACCTAGGGAGGAATAACCCCAGGCACCAGCAGAGGTTGGGGGTTGACCTGCTGGAAAGCAGCTCTGCCGAGAAGGACCTTGGAGTGCTGGTGGACACCAAGTTAAGCATGAGGCAGCAATGTGCCCTTGTGGCCAAGAAGGCCAATGGTATCCTGGGCTGCATCAGGAAGAGTGTTGCCAGCAGGTGGAGGGAGGTGATCCTCCCCCTCTACTCAGCCCTGGTGAGGCCACATCTGGAGTACTGCGTCCAGTTCTGGGCTCCCCAGTACAAGAGGGATGTGGCACTACTGGAGCAAGTCCAGCGAAGGGCTACACAGATGATTAGGGGACTGGAGCATCTCTCTTATGAGGAAAGACTGAGAGAGCTGGGCCTGTTTAGCCTGGAGAAGAGAAGGCTGAGAGGAGATCTTATCAACGTGTACAAGTATCTGAAGGGAGGGTGTCGAGAGGATGGGACCAGACTCTTTTCAGTGGTGCCCAGCGACAGTACGAGAGGCAACGGGCACAAACTGAAACACCCTGAAGTTCTGTCTGAATCTAAGGAAAAACTTTTTTACTGTGAGGATGACTGAGCCTGTTTAGCCTAGAGGAGTCTCCTTCTCTGGAGATATTCAAAACCCGCCTGGATGCAATCCTGTGCAACGTGCTGTAGGTGACCCTGCTTGAGCAGGGGTGTTGGACTGGATGATCTCCAGAGGTCCCTTCCAACCTCAGCGATTCTGTGGTTCTGTGATTCTGTGATTTCTATGAGTCAGGAAAATCAAGAAAGTGAGTGGGAAAAATCATGGAAAAAATGGGAAATACCTTTTTTGAAAACTGGGAACTTGGAGTTTAGGTGACACAAACATTCTTTGTTGTCTTTCTAAGCAGAATAGTAATAATAACTCCTGATAATAGTAATAATAACTCCTGGTATTTCAAGCACTAGATTATCCTATATGTAGGTCAAGCTCTAGATTTACATACAACTATTGGTGCAATAGAAATGATTACAGTTAAATAGAACCACATAAGTGTGTCTTCTTTGAAAATAAATGTTTCAGTGTGCCTTTACTATTTATTCATATGCGTTAGCATTCATGTAGAAGCAAAAGACTATTATCCTGTGACAATGTTCTGTTCGATTCATATTATCTCTTAATTAAATTAATACATGCTGTATTGCAGATACTTATTAAAGTAATTGTTTCCTTAAAGCAGGGATATCACAGATATAAGCATTCTAATCATTTTAGGATGATTCAGAGATCTTTTCCAATTATTTACTTAAGTAAAAATCTGGATTTGGCTTGACCTGTGTGATAATAATCTGTCATATTAGCAACTGGACTAAATTATTATACAAATTCTTTACTAGGCTTACAAATCTAGTTAAAATTATAAAAAGGAAGGCTGAAAGAAATATTGCAATCTGTGAGATTTGGTGATCTTGTTTCCAGAAACAAATATCTAGGCCATAATTTCCTTTTGTACAAAGGAAATTTATGGAAGGGAGTAGGAACACTGCCCCTCTATCTCAGACCACTCTGTAATAGATGGGCCAGCGACAGCTTCCTCTATGAAGTTGTGAACCCAGGTCTTCACAGTGGGAATTTGACTCACATTCATCAACAGCTTTGAGATTTTCAATACCGCTGTCTCTGAGATAAATTCACTGATTAAGACTGATAATGATGTTGTACATTTCTCTTTAGCAGCAGACTTGCCAAAATAATGACTTGGAGTGTCACCTCTTTTTTTTTTTTTTGTATTCCTCTCTCCCCAAGGTATATCCTAACTGTCTGATGATTAGTGAAAAAGCTGTTTAATTATACCAAGAATTTGAGAGAAAACAAGCTTTTTTCTCCACATGTAGAGATTTCCCCCAACAGCTGTTAAATTGATAAATTGATATTAAATGCAGAATGTCATGCCATGTTCTTTGAGTAGTATTATTTAACAGAGCAATGATTTTATTGTCTTGAACATCACTTCAGAAGTCTACAATATTCAATGCTTAGGAATCAAAATCAGCCTTTGATTGAACACGTTTCATTTTCACTGAAGTGTATGTCACTGAAGAGAATGTTAATCGCATGGATTCATGAGCTGAACTTGTCATTTGTAATTTCACTGGTAATTATTCCAATAAATTTTGTCTTTTCCTTTAACACAGAAATAGGCTGAAATGTAAGCATTGTATCACGACATCCCTTAGTTTGGTCAAATTCAGTTGTAGATTAAGCTTTACAGATGTCTTCTATACAATCTTGGTAATAATTGTAACCAATTCCCATCCTCAAACTTCTGCATGACTGGATCTAGAAACACACCACAAGACTAATGCTGCTCAATTATACTATAGAATGATATGCTTGTAATGAGGAAAAAAAAAATTACAGTTCCTTGATGTATAGATGTTAGAACTTTAGCAGTGCTGAAGATATAGAATTTCCTTTCTGTATGAACTGCCTTAACACAGCCGAATGTATATTCCTGAAGTTTAAGATTTTGCTGAATGGCTTAACCGGCTTTATAATACAGGAAAAAAAACCCCACAGAATTACTTGTAAATTGTGGAATTGGCTTCCAACCCAGCAAGAGATTGGTTGCTATGGCTGCTGCTTGTGAAAGCAGCTGGCTTTCTCAACATCTGATTATTGTAATATATTAAGTGGTAATCTCCAAGCACCAGAATTTTTTTTTTATATATTTTTAAAAAGCTTCCATAGACAGCATTAAGAAAAAAAATGATCTATTTGAATATTCTATGTCTCTACATTCCTCTTTCTGTACTATTTCTATTATTGGTCTCAGCCAGATACATTTTATGGGACTTGACGGACAAATTTTCTTTTTCAGTATTGTAAATTCTATGCTCCTACATCTGATAAATTCAGGCCAATGCTATGACATTTACTTTCACTTGTGAGGAGAGGTGGGATAATTCATTCACATCTATTCTTCGCAACTGTTACTTTCCTTTTTTAACAGTGAAACTGGAAAGAATAAAGGAAAGTGAGGAATTATCTGGATTCAGGTCTGCTACAGTTATAATTTTGAAACAGATTATTAATTGCCAGCATCAAGCTGCCTTTTGAGTAACATTTGTATACCATGCTACAACAGTACAGTCAATTTTTCTTTTGGTAATTTTATGGATCAATGAATTACTGGCAAATGAAAAATGAAGTAAGTAAAACAAACTCTAATTCATAATTTGCTTGGACAAAGCTGTTTGTCTTTTTTTCTTTTTGTTTGTTCTACAACAAAAATACAGAAGGTGTTTTGTTTCTTTGGTGTACAAGTCATTACTGATGCTTGTGTGATGTCTATTTGCTATAGTATAACAAGAATTTTCATGTTCAGCTACAATGACTTTCAGAGGGAATCAGTTGTTTTCAAGGCTTAAGCTGCAACTGGAGAAGTTCTAAATCATTACCTAAATTTACATTATATTCTGTCTGGAAATTTATTTTTATTACTTGCAGACCCTATCCTTTTCCTTTTAGATAGGAATTTTGCAATTGACTTCAGTGTGAAGTCAATTTTTTTTAAGAGATAACTGAAAAGATTCTGTTTTCCTGTTATTCTGCTTAAATATGACTCATTGTCTATATTTTATTTTTGCATATGAAAGAAGAAAGTGACACAACATCTAGAAAAGACCTATATTCTTGCAGAGAATGGGTGGTTATGGACATAACAGTAATGCTCTTTTGCAGAAATATATTTTATACGCCTGTACTGCTGAGATTTATTTCTATATTTAAAGTGCAATGCAGCAGCCAGTAAATGTATGCAGGGGCCCTGAGAAGAGCTCTTCTGTAAGAAAGGGAGTGAAATCCTGTTTCCCTCAATCATTAGGTAAAAACCTTCAGGAGTAAAGGACCTGACTACTAATTCCACTTTGAAATGAAAACTTTGAGGGCAGAAGATTTCGCCACTTACAAGAACAAGGTGTACTGATATCAGTCATCCTGGAATTCAAACAGGTCTCTTGTTGCAAAGGTTATGCTAAGTATAGGAATGCTTCTGAGTTTGGGAAGAAAACCTACAAAAATGTACACAAATCCCTGCTCTAGGAGAGGTTTATGCCCATGACACTATTCACATACTCAAAATTAAAAAAAAAAAAAAAAAAAACCTTAAATAAAGCCAAGTTCTTAATGGAATCTTGGTTAGACAAAAATCTCGTGATTTTGGAGAAGAGCAGAAAAATGGTTGCCATTTTGGCTGATTTGTACTGTGAGTCAGAAAGAACAACAAAAAAGGAACATTATTCCTTCTATTGTGCAGTCAGCCTCATTTCATCTTTCCTTCCCAGCTTAAGAGTTTTAGCTCAAGAAGCAGAGAGAGAAAAGAAAAGCATGTATTCCCCTCAAACAAATTTACTGCTTGTTTGGCCATAAAGGCAGGTTAATATTTTTGGCAACTCACGTTTTTCCCTTTGAAGCAGGAATTCAGCAGCTGGGAACTGTCTGCCAAAGCAGATGCATAATCTAGGCCATTGCCTCAGAACTGCTTTTGAGAGTGTTGTTAAAGGAGACACTTTCTATTTAATACTTTGTGAATCTTAAAAGTAAAGAGCATGAGCAAAAATAATAGGATTCACTTGTCCAAGCTGGATCAGTAAGACCAGCTGGTTGCACAATTTAGGTATGGGGATAACAAGTTTTCTCAGTTCTCCTAATAAATATGCATCATTATTTCCTCGGTGGCTAACCATAAAACGAAGTTCTAGCTGATAGTTGTAACTCAGAGGAACTGACTCAGGTTTAACTCAGGTGTGGATGAAACCATGCATTTCTCATGACATATTCATTAATATGAATGCAATCATCCTTTTTTCTTGAATAAAGGAAGCATAAAATCACCAAAAGGTTTACTGGTTCTTAGTCCCAAAGCCTTTTCAGCTAGTGTCTTTCTCTCAACTTGCACACGCACAAACACACACACTCATATGCTTACGTGCATCTATTAAAAAAACTAGTTAGCAGCATCCTTCCATTTTTGACTCAAGTGGAAATGGGTGCCTTGTGTTTGGGGCTTAGAGACTGCTGTTACCTCAACCATCTTCTGTGAAGGTTCCCACTGCTCCTCCCAGTAAAATGAGACCATTAAACTCATCGGTTTCTACAATGTTGTATTCAACCCGGTACATTTATGGTGCTGAGAGAGATCTTATTTAAAACAGAGCAATTTGATAGGATTGTCATCTGCCAAATATAATTAAAAGATTTTTGCATTTAGTTCTCTAGCCCTGGAAGTCATCTTTGCTTAAAGCATAGTCAGCTTAGGGCAGCTTGCTCAGGGCAACATTTCACAGTCTCTCTGGGAAACCTGTTACAGTGTTTGATTATTGTAGCTTGGGCTTGTTCTCTCTTGCCCTTCCACTGCTGATGTTCAAAAAGAGTCTAGCTCCCTTTTTCCTATTCTCCCTCTTTAGGTAATTGAAGACAGAAATAAGATCCCCCTTAACCTTCTCCTCTTAAGACTAAACAAACCGCATTCTCTCAGTTTCTCCTTGTATGTCATGTGCTCCAGCCCTTTAACCATCTTGGTGAACCTCAGCTGGATTCACTCCAGTATGTTAGTGCCTTTTTTGTAGTAATGGCATGCTGGAATACTCAACAGTGGAAGTCGTATGTTTACTGTGACTAGATAGCTCTTCCACAAGCTCTGTGTCATGCTCCTTTCTGCTCCAGCTTATGGAATAGCTTTTTATCTAGGGACATTTTAGGTCCAGAAGCAGGCCACATTTTGCATAGCACAGCTGCCAAGATAATACTCCTTCCCACCACCAGGAAAGCTAAGGACTACGATACAGAGAAGTCCAGCAGACTCCATATTGGTCTGGAAGGGTTTGCACAAAACTGAAGTTGGTTAGAGCTTCTTAATAAGAGCTGGTTTACTTATGCAGTGGCCAAAGTTTCTTCACCACAGTTCCCAATGTTCTGGGGAAATGGCTGCAGAAGCTGTGTAGGTGAGGAATCATGCCAACTTCACCTAGATTCCATGAAGCCAGTTCAGGTGCGTCTGTACCACAGATTGTGAAGGTGTGATTTCTGCACTGTCCAACAGTCGTTTTCTATAGATATGTGGGTTCATATATCTATCCACGTATCTATTCCATGGCTTACAGATTTATAGTTAATCTATAGGAAAAAAAAAAAAAAGGATTACTTCTCCATGGTCATTATTAGTGAAACAAGCAGGACGTTAGGTGGGAATTACCTATCGCCTCCGTACCTATTGATGCAAGGAAGACCTTGGCATCTAGTTTGTTATGCTTTTCATGCTAAAATATTAATTCTGTGTAGACACAGTGTGTGGGATGACTCAAACGTTTTATTCTAAAAGACTCGGTCAGTATTCTTTAAAAGCTTCCCTAACAACTGTTCTGATGTCCATTGTGGAAAAGAGTCAACATGTTTTAATGGAATATCCCTCTTTCAGTGGTAATATTTCTGAATAAATTTTGAGAGAAATGCACATACTCATATGTCAAGAATAAAGATCTTATGGAAAGAAGGGAAAAAAAAAGGTGGGAGAGGAGAAGAGAGGAGAGCAGAGTAGAATAGATTTCATCAGCTGGTACGCAGTATTGCCTGAACAAAATTTTGACTAGTCAGAAAAAAACAAACAAAAAAATCCTGGTATCAAGTAAAAACACTTTTTGGTCTCTAACTGATAATCACCCAAGTTAGCAGGGCAGACGTCTGAAGCTCTTGGGTGTGGTACTAGGTAAAACTTAACTACATACAACAGAGCTTGTTGGCCAATTTCATTGTTGCGTTTATCAAGTTCCTTTCTCAAACAGTACTGTAGTGAACATATTGTGGTTAATATTGTCTTAAGATAAGAAAACTATAATGAACTGCAATAGGCTCACTTAATGTTTTTATATTCCTAACATGAAGACAGATGTGTGTCTTTTGTACTGCCTAATATATATATCCCTGAAGCAATAGCCACATGAGGTCAGTGTTGTTCATACATGAATCATAAGTTTAAATCATGATATTTTTAGTTGACTGAAGCCAAAATGTGTGTATTATACATTAATAAAAAATGCAAAAAGAATTAATAGTGGCAAGACATATTCCTTCTAAATGCAAACTTTAACTGCATAAAATAGGGAAAATAAATTAACAGTTTCATTCTTTGAAAACCATTATCTACTATATTTAATGGCACATTCTCTGTAGTAGTTACTCTCCTTTGTATTTGGTTATAGATTGTTTGATGGGCTGTGCTGACAGAAGAACACCAAAAGAGTCTCAAGAAAGAATTAGAAGTTTGCAATTGTTTAATTGCCCATCTTTCATAAGAGAGGTTTTTTTTTTTTCTTTTACATTTGAAGTTTATTGTCTTCGGAGGTATGAAATTGTGGCACTCTCTCTGAAATACTATGTGCAGTGTGAGAGGCTCTGGCATTAGAGAAACAACTAATTAGAGAGACATTGTTATAGCAAACCTGTATTGAGCTGTGGTGTGAAGCCATTTTGACTGTAAATTAGTTACAAAAATGTTTTCCTTAGACTCTTATAAAATATTATACCTATTATGCTGATGCAGTTTCTGTGAATCGTTCACTCATTCATGTGATTGTATAAAATAATGTGCATTATCAGAAATCTTCCCTTAAAAGGTTAGATGTGGCAAATTCAGTGTCATGAGATTTTAGAGAAAGTAAATTTCTCTTCTATTTTATTAATTAAGAATACGTGTCATATTAGCCACTGCTGTATAGTCAAGAAATCAAAGACCTTATAGTGATCAAAATAATCAAGAGAATAGTACTGAAATAGCAATTGAAAATGTCATCTGAATTTATAGAATTTTGTGTGATTAAAATCTTACTCCCAGCACTGAATCAAATTCACATCCATATGCTTAGATTCTGTCAAGAAAACATTTTTATGCAGGTGTATTCATCAGTGTGCATTTAGATGCAAAAACATGACTTGTTCTACTGATAAAATAAAAGATAACTTTAAAGTTGATTAATTTTTTCAACAACTTTAATTTTTGCAACATCTTTTATTAATGTGCCAAACATATTAACTTGTACATGTGGGCATTAAAAAACTGTACATAATGTACAAAACGGCTACTTTAATAGAATATTAACAGAGCAAAAAAACCCAGTCATTTGCTCTGATAGACCAAAGCAAAGGCTGTATGTGTATCAACAGTTCTATTTCTTGGACATATTTCTTCATCCTTAAGCAGGTGAGTAAATAAAATTCATAATATTATGTAATCATTTCATAATATTTAGATTCCTCTATATGATTTAAGAGGCCATGGGGAAAAGTAAACAAAAATAGAATATATTGGTCTCTGGTAAAAGATGAACACAATAATGAATCTTAAAGGACAGAGGTTGCATAGTGAAATAGGTAAAAATTAGGCCAATACAGGACCTCACCACCAAGTTCCATTGACAGTATATTGCCTTAAAATTACAAAAATAAATTAGCTGCATAATTAAATAACCATTAGTTTAAACTGTACAGTAGATCTGACTACCGTTATTGTGACCTCTGTGTTTATAGAAACAAAACATGGTATAATTACAAAATATAATTAACCATACTAATTAAGCTATAAAATAGCAATAACTCTCAGTAAGTATCTCGCTACAGTTTTCTGCTTAGATGAATTTATGACTGTGAAGGAAGTCTAAAAGGACTAGATAGGGGAATGAGTGCAACAGTTCATCCAGCCCCAAAAGTCAGCTAGATTTTGAAAATCTGTTGGAATAGCTGGTGAAAAATCAGTAATAACAGCATGTGCAGCAGATGGTTGTCCAACAGAAGAAACAAGTCTGTGTGTGAAAGACTGCAACAGCTCTTCTGGTAGGTGGTAAACCTATTGCAATCTGAGAGGACTAGAGGGGATTTTACCTCAAGATTTGTTAGCCAAGTCCCCAGAACAGCAGCTCAGCCACCACTGCTCTAAAGAGGAGCCAGACTATTACCCACAGAAATGTTTTAATTGATCAGGTAGCAATAATGCAATGTTTTCGCTTTGGCAGAGAAAAGGGATAGATGGTCAGTTTGCCACAGTGAGAAGACTTGGTTTGAGCCAAATATGAATTGTAGATGTAATTTTGTTGACCTCAGGGTGGGGAAATGAGTTTTCACCATATCGTATCAAAGAGCAGTGATGAGCTGGCATGTGCTCCCCTTCCTGGGATCCATGAGAGGCTCCTTCAAGTCCTCAGCTGAGAGTTGTGCTTGGAAGACAGGGAGGCTCGTACCTTATGTTAAGAGCAAAGATTTCTCTTCTTCATTGCCGTGAATTTTCAACTTTCAGTGATAGGTTTAATTGGTTCCTTGGAAAAGTGGAGCACTGTATATACAATTACTTGATTGAGCCATGAAGCAACAAGAGAGAAACTTGTTGCACCCCCAAACTCAGATTGCTACCATGGAACAGCTGAATATTTTTGCTTTGGCTCTTATGCTCAAATAGATTCTGATTTATTGTGCTAACAATTGTCCTAACATCTCTGACCTTTTAAACCATATCAGGTGACAGTTGTTGTACGAGACCAATATATGAGAGGTATTTTCAGGAACAAGCCATATGACAAACAATTTCAACTTAGTGTTGCTTCGGTGTTTATCAAATAGTGAATTGCTTCTTTCTTTTGCTATTTTTCCAATAAAGTATTTCTGTCTAAGAAAGCAAATAAGGTAACATACCTCCCACTACCTTGCTTTTACTCTCTGTAATAAAAGTCCTCACTGAAAAGAATTTATCACAGGACAAGGAATGTATTTTTTGAGTGGAAACCCCTCAAGATATTGGCAACACATCACTGCATCTCCAGGAAAAGAATATCATCATCTTTATTAGAAAATACGTGTTTTGGTGCCAGCTACTATTCCACTAAAAGCTTGACAATCCAGTAGACTACTATTAATCATGAAGTGTTACTGCCCAACTATGTCAGTCAAGCAGATGTTGATGAGACAGGTGGAGGGCAGTTCTATTCATTTCTTTCAACTGACTTTTAATTTATTCTTCATCCTTTTTTCACTGGGAACTTCTCTTCCTTGCCTTAATAACCTGCTTTGTTCACTGTGTATGGCAAAACCAAAGAGGAGATGGAATAATATTTTTTTGTGAGTCATATGATGGTAATGGTCTGAGCTATTTTACTGTCTGAAGTAACATAGCTCTTTCATCTCTTAGGTAGTTTTAACACTACTGACTAAAGGTTTAAAAGAATGTATGACCAGTCTATCTAAGGGACAGCTGACCCACAGTCACAAAATCCACTGGGGAAATTTTAAATCAGTAGGGTTCAAATATGACTCAGAAAAAGCAGCCCAAAAAGCCCTTCATCGCAGGCCTGTGATCTTGAATGTAGCTTTTGTATCATATCTCCATAGCCTGTAACTTATGTGGATCTCATTTGTAGCATCCTTCAGAGAACTTTTTGAGATTTCTTAGTTTCCATTTTAGTTGTTCTACATTATATTTACAGGAGAAGAATTAGCATAGGGCTCAAAGGCACTCCTAATTCTTTTGTAAGAATCCATATCATATAAAATAAACAAATGATAAATTCTGTATTTCTTTTCAGACAGATCCAGCATGCATTTAGATGTAGAGATTCCTGTTGACATAGGCATTGAATCAGGGTTTGAAGTCATTCAGAAGCCTTTTCATATGAATGCCTTCTAACAAGATATCATAATAATGTTCATCTTTTTAAAGTTTTATATAACAATAACATAAAGTAAAACAGTCTGTTTCAACTGTTGTGCAGATTTTTGGACCACCTTACTCTCTGTAGAAAAGTTTCTTCTTCCCAGCCATGTTGAGACAATCACCTGCTCATCACAGGAAGGTTCAGAGCAAAGCATCTTCTCTCTGCTTACCAGAAAGCTTGACACTAGTTCTGTTGTACATGTAGCTCCTGTATATACTTTCCCTTTAGGTGAGTGTGGATTTTTATCTCCACTTTATCAAGCCACCAGGAACATGTAAATCCTTGTCATCAAGACCTTTCTGTAATTGTTTCTTCTCCTAGGAAGTGTATGTGTGTATGTGTGGGTGCACGTGTGTGTGCATGTGTGGGCATATGTGCGTGTATGCTTGTGTGTGCTATCAGACTCAGAATAATTTAGACTGAAAGGGACCTCTGTAGGTCTTGTCCAACTCCCTACTCAAGACAGACATACATTCACTAATTAGGCTAGAAACAGCAAATTATTTATTTCTGTTAGCATCATGACAGTTACAAAGCAGACACACATTCCTGATAAAATAACCTAGTAGCTTCCAATTATGTAAATTCAGCAAGACAGTTTTTCAGTTCTCTTTCAAACATAGGTATGTATATTGCTCTTTACATATAGATATGTAAATATATATATCACATATTAAGATACAAATACATAAGTCTGACAGAGAAATGAAAGGATATATAAATATATATATATGTATATATATTGCTTGCAGAATATTGCATTTCTAAAGAGGAGTATTCTTATGTTAGATGTTCTAAAATGACATTCCTTTCCCCTAGAAATAAACAGAAAACCATAGAGCTTACTAAGAGAGCTAAAAGAGGACAGAAGGTAAGACCACTTGTCTTTAGCTTAGATCAGCCCTTTCTAACAAAAGTACCATATATTATGGAAGCTGGATACATTATTTGACATTTTGAGAGCACATCAGTTGCCCTTCGGTGCATTCCATATAAGCTTAACAAGTCAATGCCAACCTGGGTGACATCTAATTAAGACACTACTAATGAGGCTGTAAAATTTGGGGTCCTTAGAGATTCCTGATTACTGACATCTATTGCTCTTTGGTCATTATTCAAGGAGAAATATCCCTGAGTGAAAGTTGGAATGTTTCAGATAGGTTTTCAAGAGCACAGCTTTCTGTGATAAATAGAAAACAAATGTGGTTAATCATGCAGATACCAGCAAAACATGGAACATTATGCCGTTGTGTTGATGCAGAAAGAAAATGTGTTTGATGTAGATGTTTAGCTTTATAATAGCTTAATAGAACCAATATTTGCCATATTCAAATACCGGACTACAAACAAATGTGCTGTCACTCTGAAAGCTTTCATATGGTTGCAATTTTCAAATTAGCAAACTGAAAGTTATCTAAAAGGCAACATATTGTTATACTCTAATGGGCCATTATGGCATAACTTATTTACTTACATAGTTATTTGTTCCAGCTAAAATTCAATTTCTGCAAATTTTGGACTCACAAGCCCCACAGGGCTTTTACAATTTGGCTGCTGTAAAGCCTACTCCTGTCTCAAGAAGTAGACATTTTCTCCTGGACTGTTACAGGAGCACAGACACTGCAGTGCTTGGCAATACATCTGTCTAAGTAAATGTGACCTGTATAGGCATTTCTTCCTGTACTCATCACCCCTTTTACAAGACCAGTGTAATGCAAAGACTTCCTTGTCGTAATATACCCTTGCATACAGTAATACAACATGACTGACCTGAGCCTATTCAGAGAGAATATCTGATCTCAACACGTCGGGAGAAGTTGAGTAAAGCCAGATTGCAGCCAATTGACCTGAAAGGAAAACATCCAAGCTTCTATATTAGTTCCACTGATGCTCTACTGACTGAAAGGCATTTATATTCATGATAATTTCCCTGTGATTTCTCCCCTGACATTTTCTTTTCTAGTTTTAAAGCAGAGAACATGAAAAAGGTTGCCTTCTTTAACCCATATACACAACCATAATACACAATAATGCTGTTTGCTCAGGTTCAGCAGGTTCAGCTGCTCTCTCAGGTTCAGCACCCTGACCTTAACCTTAACTGTCCAGAGTGTAATGTCTGTATATGAAGTACTCACCCTAAGCTGTCTTTATAGTAAGTTTCTATAGTCAACACAGAGTCTACTGGGGATGAAGTGAATCTGTAGACTTTTCTTTGCAATGATTGGTCTCTATCAACTAAATAGGTACCATGTGATGGTCTGTCAGAGGTAGATGCTGACACTACAGACACCCTCCTTTTGTCAGATGACTCCTGGCACTACCTCAGTTTGTCTAAAGATGACTCATTTCTCATTAAGTTTGGCCTTAGTGTAATTACATCTGGAAAAAACTTTGAAAAGCTTATTATTTAGTTCCTCCCACTTTCCTTTGAAGGACTGTTTCTTCAAAACATCAGATCTTTCACTCTTACAAAGCAAAGTGACTTTCCTAATTCATTTTTGATCTTCATATACAAAATCAGAGCATACATAATTTAGGAGGTAAGAGTTATCATCCATGAGGCTTTGTGATAACTATAACTGGAATATTAGGACCAGTTTTAATTTAACATTTTTCCATTCTCTACAAGCACCGAAAACATTCAATACCATTTTGGAGTTTTACCCAGAGTCTACTGTAGTCTGTTGAAAGATCTACAACAATGTTCACATTTACTGGTTTAGACTGGAGATATTTAGATTGTTTAAGTATCTTGGGAAAAAGCCTGAATGCTGAATTAACTGTGGTATTTATGCTGGTCAGGCTTTCAATATTGCTGAGTGACCTGCATGTCCCATTCCTTAATGCGTACTGTATAGGATCTTTGATCTTCTCTCAGTGACTTTTCTTTCAAAGCCCCTAAATACAGTTTAGGATGCTTCTCAAACCTGCCTTCAATTTTTCAATATATTCCTATTATAGAAATGCCCAGAACTGGTCACAGTATTTCAAGTGTAGCCAGCCCTAAGCTTTATAGACTGGAGCAATTATCTCCTTGTTAATGTATGTGCATTGCGTATGCCGAGCAAAAATTTGTTTTCCTTGGTAGATGCAACATCACAGTTGCATTTCTGCTTTGCTGTCTACTGACACCCTTCATCCTTTGAAGAATAATGAAATTCAGAATATTACCTCTATGGAATATCTTTGTTTTATAATATTCCCCATGTGTCCTCAATGGTATTTGCAAAAATTAATATATTATTGCCAATTTCATTAATATGCCATTTATTCCCACTTCTTCTGGGTTTTTACTGAAGAAGTAAAAAAGACTTACTTACCACAGACTCAGTAAGAGTCATCTTGCCTAGCTGCTGTCCACAATGTAGGTAACCTTTTCAATTCACTGTTATGACTTTTCTATTATAAATCATTATATGATTTTATTTCTCTTTCTTTGTTTTTGAAATAATTATATCATATGCATTAAAAAAACGGTGATCATACTGAAGCTATTTTCAAATTATTTATGTAGGGTTTTGTGGTTCCTAATGTAAAAATATAGCTGAAGTCTGGCATAGTCCTCAGGATGGAGTTGGAGATTTAGATCTCCCTGCCCCCAGAGCTGTATATTTATTAGTAACAGTATAATATACACCAACAATATTTGCAGCAGGAACCAGAAATCACATATCTTCCCTCTCAGACAGAAAAAAAGATTGGGTTGTTAAAGCTGGCTTTTGCCCTTTCTGGCATCTCTTTGCAGAGTGGCCCATTTTCACCAGGGGCATGAGAAACACTCTATAACTACGGCATAACTGGAGTTTAGGACAGTTTGCTTGAGAATGGAGTAGTATATATCTGAATCTTATCAAGCTGAGATGAAGAAAAGTACTTTACTTTTGTGCTTAGGGGCTCCCCAAATATGTTCTATATTTAAATAGTTCTAAACCCTGAATTCATGTAGTCTTTGGTAAGGTTGTATACTCATTACTATGACTCAATACCATGTAATCCGATATGACCTGTTATATGTAGTATGACAGTCCTTTAACCTGTTCTGTTGCTCCAGATTAGTCTGTGCACTAGATCTTGTAGCTACAAGCTACAGCATAAGCTATGTGATTGGGGGGGGGGGGAATTATATATCCATACTATGGACAACAGAAGTTCAACCACATCTTCCTCATGGGCTCACAATTTATGAGATAACTATGACCTGTCACATTTCTAAGGGAAATTCATAAGCAGCTAATTGTAGAAGAGCGTTTTTGATTCTCTGTTTCATCTTCATGGAGATGCCTAACTTAAAAATGAAGGGAAGGGGCTACTCACAAGATTTCAGATAATCTACTTAAAAATCCCTTTTCAGTAGTGCAGCTTTTGGTGGAACCAGAGAACCAGGTATACTAAAGGGTAATTTTCTGAGATGTTATAAATCTTCACATTGCTTGTATTAGGACATGAATAGAAGGAACACTCTTAAAGATAAATATAATGTTTGTAGACATTTATATGGCAGGTGAAATGGAAAAATTATTCTGTTTTATTGAGAAGTAATGATTACTTCTTATGACTAAATTTTATAGTGCTGCATTATTTACAAAGCTTTGGGCAGACATATTAAAATAGTCATTACCAAGGGGAGGATTCTCCTTTCATTCTGTCTCTGTTCTTTCACATAAAAGAACATATTGCAAATGTAAACACACTTTGAGCTGAATATATACAGTATTTTTAACACTGTTTCTGGCATCTTGCTGGCAGATGACTAGCTGTGATATAAAAAATGTTTTTGTGACAATTGTTTTATGTGCTTTTTACTGAGACTTTTTTTCCTGATATATGTGCTGTCACAATGCACATGGACAACATATTTATGCTCTGTTGACCATCTATTTTTAAAATATGTCAGCTGGATAGAGGACAATGAATGTAGTCAGTCTCAAATGTCCATGAATCTAAATTCTGTGAGCTGAAGAAATCCAGGTAGCTTTTAAAAACTTACATACCTCAACTCCTTTGTGTTTCTATTTTCTAGCCTGCATCTACATACTCCATTTGTACTAACAAAATGAAAAACAAAACAAAACAAAACAAAACACAGGTTATTATACAGATGAGATTAGGCTTTTCAACATAGCCACAACTGAGGTACTTCCGTTTAGCCCAGAAGTCCCAGGAGATAGTGTGTTCTTCTGGGACACAGATTGTACCCTCATTTCTCTTTGCAGCATTAGGATCAGTGCCAAAATTTGCTGTTAGTCTATACCACCAAAGGTCCCTTTTCCCTTCTGCTAGTGGTTCAGCTGAGCTAACCAAAAAGCTGAGCTAACCCAGGAGCCAAGGAAAACTTGGTGCTAACTCCTATGTCTGTGAAACTGTGGAGAGGTTACCTCAAAAAAATGGAGTCACATCCACAGTGCATGCAGACCTGATCTGTGCTTCCAGCTACATGAAGGTGTAACAGTTAATCATTTTGATGCAATATTGTTAAAAATTGGGTGGGCCTGCGTGAAAGGAATAAACAAGATGGAAAAGGGGTGGGATGCTGAGCACCATTTACATCTGTAAAATGCAAAAAATTCTTTTGTGAAAGCTACAGCACACTGAGGACCATTGCTGCGCACTTTGTGTACCTATAAATCTATTGCATGGAGTGTGGTATTTGGGGTGGGCACGCAGTGGATATGAGGGAGAGAGGGCAAGTCTATGGTCTTACGGATTGTATTTGCTTCTGGTTAAGTTATAAGTCTTAAAAGACCAAGTATATTGATCAAGATGGCGGCTGTCATATGTATGCTGTAAAATGTTCACCTTGAGTGAATCATCCAAAATAACTGCATGAAGGAGAGATAAAGCAGGCAAATTTAGAAAGAAATGAATTCAACTGATACAAGCTGGTGTTAAAAAATAATGTAACACTGATCGTATTCCTTTATTCGGCATGATTTGCATTATCCCAGTCAGCTCTATCCACACCTAGAATCTTGTTTGATGAAATGAAAGTCATTTTAGTAATATAGTTTGCAGAGGGCATGGAGAACAAGATTGTTTATTCTTATGTTATAACATTATTACTTTGCATATTTGCAGGAGAAGTTCCTTACTATAAGGAGAAAAATGAAGTTTTACAGCTTGTGTTTTCACTTCTGATATTTGGGTTTTTTTTTTTTTCATTTTCATTTCATTTCCCATCTCATTTTTAGATAATTAAAAAGAAATCTACAAATGGAATCAGGTAACATATATAGTCTAAGAACCACTTATAATAGGAAATTCTGGCAACATCAAAAACTGCATGGCTAAAATATCTTCATGTCTTGATTGTATTTTCCTCTATCATGTTTTTCATTAGACAATTAAAGGAATAATAGATAACCAAACTTTTAAATTCAGAAGAGAAATTATAACATATCCACTGGCATCTTAAAACAGTTGGTTTCCTCCTAAGGGTCAAGACATTATCAAAAATTTGAAACCATGGAGCTTTTAAGGGCTTTCTCTTTAAAAGTACTTAGATTATGGAAACTGAGAAACATATAGTCTGGAAGTCTAAAAGGAAAATAACAAAATATTTCTTGTTGATTACAAAAGGTATAGCTGTAAAGACATTGTAAGTGAATATATTCATAATAGTCCATGTTTAAAGAGACAACTCTACATCTGAAGCTAATTGGTCTCAAAACCAATGTTAATCAAAATAGTATAATAAGCAAATAACATAAGTGGAAAGAATTTTCAGTTTTAGCCTGTAGCCACATGTTGAATATACAGCTGAAGTAATTTTTGCCCCAGTGCTGTTCAGTTATCAGAATGCTCTGTGTTTTACGTGTCAAGAAAAAAACACAAATTAATGGGAAAGAAAGTCCCAAAAGTAACAAAAAGCCAACCTTTAGAGTTTTCTGCAGGAATTATCTGCAAATGAACCACAGAGTTCGTGAAGAAGGAACCTCAGTAAAGTGAAGAAAGCTCAGTGACAGAAGCAACACCTACAGGCAGTGAGAGCAAAAAGAAAGTGAGTCAATATGTGTGAAAAGAACTGTGTCAGCGAGTAAAATAGCTGAAGAAAAAGTGATAAAGAAAAAGAATAAAACAACAGGAACCAGAATAAAATGTGATTGGAGAATATAGTTTTACTTTGGATTATTTTTTATGTAGCATCTTTGTAATGAGTATTGAAAGATCATGCCAGGCTGGTCAAACCTTAGACAAAAAAAAAAAAAAAAAAAGCTGAGGAAAAGACTGAAGAGAAAATTCCTTTTGGACTTTTACAGAATTTAACAGGAGAAATACTACAGAACTCCTCACCCTCAGAAATAAATGATCTTTTTAAAAAATATTATTTACCATCTTATCACTATCAGCTACCACACTGTTTCTTGAGAGTCAGCCAAAAGAAAAAAGTTTTTAACTATCTCCCAGGCATTGTGGGAAAACCTTAGACAAAATTAATGTTTGCTGAGATATTTTTAAGGCAAAGTTAGCCTACCGTGGTTTGTGGTACTTCTTGCACGGGTGCATGGGATTGTAACACTCAGTAGCTGGCTGGAGGGATGGATGAAAAACACATGGGAGATACATATGTATTATTAGGTGAGGGCATGAGGAGTTAAAATGTACCTCGAGAACTTATATACTGAATAAGACACGACACATCATTGTTTGCAGGTGAAAATAGAGATAGGTGATTTGCATCCACAATGAGAATGAAACAGGTATCTTGAGAAGGACAGCTCTCTCCAGAGAGGAGAGCAGACTCTGGAACATCAGTAAAAGGCATTTGGAGAAGGGAGAAACAACAAATCTTAAAGACAAATGACAAAATGTAGAAACTACTACACTAAAGCCTCAGCTGTTGTGGCTGCAAGAATTGACAAACCTTTCTAGTTCAAATTTAACCTCAAGGCAGAACATGAAAAATTGGAAAGCACATTAATTGCAAGAAAACTGAGAGAGCTGACATCTGCCACAGCTAAAGAAAAAGTGAAATTAAATCACTTTGAAATCCACAGTGAATTTAAGAGCAACTGAAAAAATCTGCAATAAATTTTAACAGGATACACAAAACAGGAGTTTAAAGAACACAGTTCTTTAATGTTTTAGCCATTTTAATGTTTAATTTTTAAATGCCCAAACATATTAAACATTTCACAATACAGTTAAAAGGCAAAATCCGTGTCCTGAAGAATTCACTCTAGATTTTAAAGCAAATCTTAGAACAAAAGACTATATCCACAAAAAGAACTGGAAATACTGAAATCAGGCAACAGTGCTATCAGGTGGTAGCTCGTTTGTAAGTTTACATGTGTCTCAATGGTCTGTGAAATGCATGTTACATGTTAGAAACAGCATGTCAATGATTAATTTTAAAGAAGAATTTAAAGAAGGAGAAGATAATGGGATGGGTGAAAGAGAACAAGGTAGACCCTAAGTTTCTAAAAATAATTAGAGACTGTTGCTTCAAAATAATCAGCTTGGCAGAAATTTCAGGAGCCTATTACTCTGAAGAAAAAAGAGTCATAATTAAAGATCAAAGCTTAATCCAATCTCATGTCTCTCTGGTAAGTTAGTGAGAGCAGGAAAGAGGTTTACTTCACAGTTTTTATGATGAGATGCTTTTTTTTTTGTACAGCTTTGTTTTAGCTAGCTTCCATTAAAAGAACTAATTCTCTCCTGAAAAATTTATTGACCTAAACTTTTCATGTTTTACTCTGCTGGAAAGCGAAAATAGATTTGAAAATAATATACTATTCTGGCTTTATTATTATAACTAAACTAATCTACACTTAGTGGCCTGAAAAGTTAGTATTTTTGCCAAAATGTACCTCCTCTTAGCAGAATAATGTCTTGCTACTGTCATCTCCATATATTAAATCTCCTATGTCAGCTGTTTATTTGAGGATATCACCACTCAAAAATGATGACTTGAAAGGATGTTCCTCAAGAAGCATATTGACCATAACATAGTTTGTTGTTCTCCTGATGACAAGACAAAACAAGACACTACCATTTGGTAAACTTTTTAAGCCGGTGAGCAAAAACTGGTCAGTTGAAGCTCTTCCCCCTGCTCTGCTGAGCAGGTTGATCCCATGGTTGGAAGCTCTTCTTGTGCTCTTTCTCCCAGCTTCCAAGCAAAGTGGAGGAACTCCATCATGACAGAATGATCTCTACCTACTTCTGTCCTTTAGGCCAGTGGTCACTGTCTTCTAAGAGGCAGTGGGACTTGTAAATTCAAACATTCAAACTCCTCAGGCAATGACACTCTGTGCGTTGCTTTCCCACAACTCAGAAGAGCCCTTTAGTGGCGGGAGTACAAGGAGAGGCACAATTCATGCCTCTTCATTTGTGAGCCACGGGAATTTCGGCAGCAAATCTCCTGCCACAAGACTGGCGCAAGGACTTCCAGGGCCCCCATGCTCCTGACTACGCATTAGTACTTCCCTTCTGCAGACTAAGCTCACACCCATGCTCACAACCTTTGGAAACAGAGGAGTCTTAACTTAAAATTTGAATCTCTTTACAGTTTTGATTTACAGCTTGATTCCACAAGGTGTTGCACAGCATTGCTAAAGAGGTGGTAAATTGTGGGCTAAGGTCTTGGTGAGAGAGGAAAGTAGGAACTTCTTCAACAGGTTTTGCTATTAGCAAAACATAGTGGAAAATTATATCCTAAGAGATGGTTAAGAAATGGATGTGAGAAGATTTCTGATTCTGGAAAAATTCCTACTGCCTATCTTTTGCAGCACTCTGCTCTTGCAGTTGCAAACCTGCCTGTAGCCTCCTGACATTCATTGGATAGGGAACACCTAACTTCCACTGCACATTTTACGGGCAACAAGGCACCAGGGTCTATTTGTGAACATAGCCTGAGGATGACAAACTAATAACAAAAGGGGAGGGGAACTGAGCAATCATTTAGCACAAAATGGAGACCCTCAGAACAAAATTAATCAAGGCTTCAAGGGATGTGAAGAAGAAAAAATCTTCAATTGCCTATAATCCAAGGCTAGGAGCCTGGTTAGTAAACAAGAATTGGAATGGCTCATTTATGAGCGTGAATTTGTCTTCATTGTTATTACTGAGACCTGATCGGACGATCTGCATGACTGGAATGTTGAAATCACCTGTGTAATCTATTTAGGAAAAATTAAGCAGGAAGAAAGAGTGGAAAATGACACTTTATGTCAAAAATGGCACTACCTCTTTCCAAGTGCTGACAATGTACAAGCAATCAATACTGAAGGCTTATGGGTGAATATTTAACTGGCAAAGCATGAAGCACCAGCTGGAATTTGCCATAAGTCACCACATCACAGAAGAAAACCATGTGTTCAGCTGAGTACCTGTGTACAACGTGGGAGGAATAAGAAGCCCTGGTATCAGAGGGACTTCAGTCTAAGTGACATATGCTGAAGAACTTCTGATGCCAATTCTAAACTTTATTTAGAATTTTAAAAAGTGAAAGGTGAGCCCTTCTAATTCAAGAAGTGTTGCATCTAACATAGGGTTATTTTATACTAGACTTCATCTTACTAGGTAAAAAATAGTGGTCACATACATGCAAATTCCTAGATTTGTTATTTACAGAGAGAACAAAGACCAACCAGCACTGTGTATATATTTCTTTAAATGGGTTGATTTCAGAGAACTGATAGCAATTAAGGACCATGGAAAAAAAGAGTGCATGAATATACATTGAACATACATTGAAGCAGGAACTGCAGAAAGTAGATAAAGGAAACAAAAGTAATAGACTACACAGTCATTTTATAATGGACCTCAACAGATCCAGGTAAATCAAGATGAATCAATTACAAAACTGAAAAGGCAATAAGACCTGCCAAGGCTGTTCAGGTCATCAGGAGGAGAGACTGTTTGGGTTTTTTAAAGTATATTAAAAGCAAATAAAATGAGAAAAGCAATATTGGCTTTGTATTAGCAGATGGGAATCACAGAATAAAGAGTAATAACGCAGGTAAGCCACAGGTATTCAATGCATAGCTCTGTTGTGTGTTTAGGAGGGGAAAAAGTAGTAATTTTATCATAAGGTAATGCCGAAGCACTTTCCATTCCAGTAGTCACTCCAGAGAATTAAAGGCTACTAACAGCACACATTTCCAAATAAAAAGGTCCAGATAATTTTCTTTGAGGAGTTTCAGAAAAACCTGGCAAAGAAATTCTCTGGACCATTAATGCTGATTTTCAGTAGGAGTTGGAGCACAAGGAAAGCCCCAGAGGGAAAGGAGGAAAGCTAATGTTGTGCCAATATTTTAGAGGGGTAAATGAGATGACCTGGGCAATTATATACCTGTCAGTCTAACATTGATCCCAAGCAAAATGATGAAACAGCTGATATAAGACTCAATTAATAAAGAATTAAAGGAGGATAATATAATTAATGCTGATCAACATGAGTTTATGGAAAACAGATCTTGTCAGGCTAACTTGATGGCTTTTATTGATGAGATTACAAGTCTGGATGATGAAGGTAATTGTGTTGGTGTGTAAAATGTTTAGACTTTTGTGAGCTCATTTTGATGACCATTCGATTAAGAAACTGAAATGATGAAAAGTCAACATGGAGCATGTTAAAAGGGTTTAAAAGTAGCTAGCTGATAGGTCTCAAATTGCAATTTTAAATGTAAAACAACCACTGAATGTATCAATAGCACCTTGTAATATTTACCATTTTAATTATTTTTACATAAAAGGAAAAATGAAATAATTGCCATGATTAAACCTGGAAGATGAAAAAAAGGATTGAATGACTCATAGTAAAGAGGACTGGCTACTTCTCTGTGCAGTTTGGGTTGCTTGGTAAGCTGAGGACAAAGAAACACATCTGTCCGAGTATGGCAGAATGCAAAGTCACATAGCCAAGAAAAAAGAATGTAGTTCATAGGTAACAGATGGAGGAGTCTATCCTGGGAAATAGACCCAGAGAAAGGCCTTAGGGATCATGGAAGATGCACAGTTGGACAGGACCTCTCACCATGATGATGTAAGGATTTTTGCAGGATTTTTGCATTTGATAGTGGCACAGTCACTACTAATATACTGTGTTCAGTTCTGCAGTTCACTTTTCTAGAAAAAGTTGAACTGGGAAGGGTTTCAAGAAATGCTGTAAGAATGATTAGGGGATTGTAATATAACCTTGGGAGACCAAGTTCCTTAGGTTATCAAAAGGAATATGACAGATTGACATAGTAACAATCCAGACAAGTTTATAGAAAGAACAAAACTTTTTCAAATTTTGAAAAGAACTTTTCAGTCTAGCAGACAGAAAGCCAGCAAAAACTAGCTGGGGAAAAGTGAACCTGCACAGTTTTAGACTAGAACTAAAATGCTAATTTTTAATATTATATCTTCCAGTGAATCTCTAGAACAAATTACAAAATGTTTTGTTTATTATTCATTTTTGGAAAACTTTAATTCAAGTCTGGATCTGCGTTTCCCCCACAGCTTCAGTTCAACCAGAAATCAACCCAGGGAAGATCTATGACCTCTTGCAAGAGGCCAATCTGGGTAAACAAAAGGATTTTTTTAGCCTAAAAAGCTTTAAAAAAGTTATAAACAGACAAATTAAGATTATTCTTTGTGATCAGATGTAGGAGTTACAAGTCTACTCATGTCTCCAGGAAAAAAAAAAGGTTTACTCTTTATGGAAAATCTTTACAGAGATCAGAGTCAAGGAGGTCTGTTGCATTAGGTCTGTTGCGTTTCTTTTCTATTTCCCTTATATTTCACTCTCTGTGGAGTCCATTAATTTTTATGTGTGACAAAGTGACACTGCGCTAGGCATGAACTATTTTCTGCAGCTTGATTTCTTTGCACCAACTTCCTCGGTTCTCTGGACTCTGGGAGAAGGAGCTGGCTGGAGTGCAGCTGCGCCATGACACAGGCACCTGGGAGGGTAGGCATATTTGCTTTACTGGCTTTAAATCTGTGCATCCATAGACATCAGAAAGAACTGCTGCACTGATTTCAGGTGTTCTGTGTATATATGAACACAGTGCCCTCTTTTGACTGGATGCAGTTTATAAAAAATATAAACGTTTAGCTATTGCTGATACCTACTAAAGCTCTTCCATCAGCCCAGATGGTAACAGGATCTCTCCACAGGTGCAATATGAAGGTTCCTTTTTTATTTTTATTTTTGCCCATCATTTTTTCTCTTTGAAGACGAACCTTCTTCTCCTTTTCCCATAGGACTTTTTTCTCCATTTCTAAGACTGTAATCATACTTCTACCACAGCTTCATCACGAAAGAAAATAACTTTGTTTTACAAATTTCATGATTTTAGTTTCAATGATAATCAAAATGTTTTCTTAAAAAACAGCCATTCTTTTTCAGAATTAAATAATTTAAAATGCCTTTTTTTAAAATGAGCTTCTAAATTTTTGTGTACTTCAGTGCAATCAACAAAAATTATAATAAATCAAAACTTAAGAAATGGAAATAAGTTTTTGACACTGGCTTATGGAAAGACAACTTTCAAGGATATTAATATTGGAACATTTGAAAAATTGCTGCTAATGGAAAAAAATACATGATTCTATGATAATGAAGCAAATAGAAAAAAATATATGGTGACAAAAATAATTTGACCTCCACCTTGGCCAATTTTAAAAGCAAAAGGAAATTCCAGCTCTAGGAAGACGATTCCTCCTGTGCGTTTCTTTGCCCTAGGCAGTATGAGCACACATTCGTTTTCCAGATGAGGTACACGAGAAGCAGAATGTTTAAGTGACTTGCTAAAGGTTACACAAGTTTACAGGAGACAGATAAGGAAAATCTACTACTTGAATGACCAAAGTACCTAGCATATGAAGTGTTTCAAATCTGTGTGCTCAGAGCAACTGAAACGTAGGATCAATAATATTCATTTACCTATACATTGCTTTAACATCCACAAATGAGAAAACATCAACTAAAAATAAAGTAGTAATAGCATTATTAGCCTCTTTTTTTCCAGATGGCCTAATAAAAGCACAGAACATTATAGTGATAATTAAGAAAAACATTGCAGAAATGATGTCTACAGAGAGCAACGGTAGGTAAGCCTCCAGGAAGCCAATTTTTTGTAACCCTGCCCCTGTGTGAAGCAACACAACGTGGCGAGGAGAACCTCCTCCTCTCCATTCCTTCCTTTTTCCTATTCATTCCACTGGGCTGTGGAGCTTTCTGGAAATTCCTAGAGCGGTTGCAACCTTGCTGTCTCTCCAGTTTGGGAGGAGAACATATTCAGCAATGATTTGGTGTGCCCCCTTTGGTGGCAAGGAAGGTCAAGTTGCCCTTGGGCACTGCTCTGCTGATGGAGAGGCCTGTGCCAAGTCCCACTGCAGAAGGTCAGCTGGGGGTCTCTCGATAGGTTCAGTACTTAGTCTCATGTTTAATTTACTGTTTTTCTCTACTAGCATTCATAATGGCAGATATAAGATGGCTAAATTGTCTACTAAGTCAGTGTAAGACAGAGTACTAGGGACACATCACTCCTTCAATCTAACAGCCTGCTGAGCTTCCCTATCCCATTCTCTTCACATTTGGGTAACTGGTTGATCCTTTGCCTGCACACAGGAAGAAGTTAGAATGCTATTATTGGTACTTCATCTGCTCATTAGCAAGAGTAAAATCCCTTGGAAAATTCCTCAACTGGTTAGCATTGCTAGGTAAAAATGATACATCACATTATTTACAAAATCCAGTCATTCAAAATCAAGAAACTGAATATGTTAAGTGACTGCATTATCCTTATTACTGTTACTACTGATATCTCAGCTGAGGTATGGATGATGGATGATGTCAAATGAGGAAGGTAAATCTTATCCTTCTCACCGATACCAGTTCACAGTAAAGTTGGCTAAGAGGTGTGGAGTTCAGTCCCAGTGAACAAACAGCTCTGCAGAGAGGGCAAAGACAGCCTGTCTTTCTTTCGAGTAGCCAGAGTGCATGATGTGGCTCAGCTCTCCAGTGTATGTTGGTAGGCATAATGGGTTTTCCAAATAAGACCCAAGTGCTTTTTCCACTTTGCAGCAGCTGTGATGTATCACTAGGCTTCCTGTTTCTGTCCTTTATTTCATTTATGAAATGATAGCCTTTCTAATTTGCATCACCCTCTAGCTAGTTGTTGTCTGGTGGCTTTTACAAGTCTTAAATTCATGCCTAAAAGGGATAATATTGGTCTTCTTATTCAGTTAAAACAAAGACTTATTTTAAAAAATGTACATATTTAAACCCATCTTAATGTTTCAGATATTATTTTCAGTAGAAACCGCTTCTTAGTTAAATGGCTTTCAGGCATCAGACTATTACATGACAGACGATTTTGTCACTATGCAAAATGTGAAACCTGTAATCAACTTGTTATGGCATTTCACAAAAGTATGTGACAGTAAAATAAGTAAACTGTCATTTGGGCAATCAAGTCTTGAAATCCTGCAGGAGGAAAAAAAAGTACCTGACACTCAATCTTCATGGTAGGGATGAGGTTCAAAAAAATAATTTAATACTGCTACAGTCTTACAGGTTTGAAAGCATTCTTACTGCAGTGTGCTTAAGCCTACAATAATTTTATATTATGTTTTAATCACATATTTTCCCTCTTAATGATTTTCCGCAGATAATGTATATGTATGTCACACAGTAATGCCTACTCTGTTAACAAGGTGTTAGTTAAAATTGAAACAATATTCCCCCTTTACTATTGATGACAATATTATCAATTACCAAACACTCTAAAACTGGTTTGATATTAGAATGAACATAGTAGACAGGAATTGACATTGATTTACCAGCACTTGTGTCAGGCTAGACATAGGCACGGTACTGATGGATGGGAAAGAGCAATCTTGCAATTGGATGAAATGTTTAGGATAAAGCGTCGAGTAACTGGTGCTGTGCTCAGTTTAACAGAGTTCACATAAAAGTTTTATTAAAGGAAAGGGATATATAACCCTATGGTTCATGAGCCACTTGTGTCCCTTCATAGCAGTTCATTTGGCCTGTGGCTTGTTCTTGGACGTCCTTTTTTTCCCCCCGTGGCTGTGGGTTTGATGAAGTGCTCTGACAGCTGCAGTCCTGCCTGGGCTCCCATCTCCCACAGGCACTACCCCAGACGGAGGGAAGGAGCAGGTTAGGGACAGCCTTACAACAGATTACTAGGTCCAGTTACATCACAGGGAAGGCACTGTGGGATACAGTCTTTCTGCCATTATAAGGTGTGTTCCCCACTCACCCAAATGGAGCAGACACTGCGAGTACAGAGGCAGAAACAATAAGCTCTTTTAACTGGGAATGTAAAATGGATCTGTAGCCTCCTGTTTTCAGTCATTAGTGCTAGTCACTAATTTTGGAACTGAGAAGAGAGTTGTAGAAATAAGAATAAATAAAATTATATCTATTTCTGACTACAAGAAGAGTGAAGGGAAACACGAAAACAGGCTTTTATCTTTTTTGTTTTCTTTGTGGCATCTTTGAGGTTACAAACCAACTAGTGAAACCCCCAAAGTCTGCAAGTTAATATTTTGCATAGAATAATCTTTAGCAAGGAGCACTGCAGAGCCTAGCTTCTCAGAAAATTGGGTTTGATTTGACAAAGTTATGAACATTTGAAAATTACTCACTGAGCACACACAACAGGCCTTTTGTTAAGTCTAAGTGTGAACCTACAAAACAGTATTACTGTATGTACACAGCTGATATGCTGAAGCTGCAGGGCCCCCAAACAGGCTCAAACTGGCCTGGGAAAGGCCTTTAGTGTTCGATCTAGAGATTGCTGAACCCAGTTTTCCTGCGTCTCACCTAAAATGCTCAGGGAGCAGTCTAATATGGATTCAGGGGTAATGCTTTATTCCTTCTTCCCCTGCCTACTCTCCTTAATCACATTATAACTTTTTTTTCAACCAGCATATAATTTGCAGCTTCTCTAATTGCATAGAGCAAGCAAAGGCAAGCCCACAGCAAGCCTCAGCTGTGGTGGATCTGCTGGTGAGGTTACAGAGAGAAGGCAGGATTCTTCTTTGGCACCTCAGCAACAGGTTATGTCTGAAGACTTTCATGGAAAATCTAAATGGCACTGCTGTCAAAAAGATTCAACAGATTTAACCCATCTCTTTAAATCTCAGCTCTTGGGAATGTTCATGGCTAGAAGGGTAGAGAAATTAGAAGAGCAGCAGAGGGAAATATCTAGAGAGGTGCTAACCAGAGGTTCAACCACAAGCCAAGGAGCAGAGCATTTCACACAACTGATGACTTTGACTTCATCTGAATCCACTGAGGGCTTATTCTGCTCCTAAGTGGGCTCTTATCAAGCAGCTCTGCTCAAAGCAGAGGCAATGGTCAAAATGCAGCCCATACCCATATGATATAGAGCAGCATTTGGTATTGTGGGATAGAGTGAAAAAGGACAAAGAACTCATAGAGAAAAATGGGGGACAGCGGAGCACAAAGCAGCACAAAAGATGGACAGATTGAACAGCTATGAAGAAGCGACATGGACAAAGGCAACTAGGGTGGAAAGGTGAGGATAAATGAGAGCCAAATGCCAGAGGGAACTGGAGAACAGAGGCAGAAAGAAACACAAACCACTTTGAAGATCAGCAGAAAGCCAGGAACCAGAGATTCTCATTAAGAAGCAGAGCTGTAGGAGAAGACACAGAGAAAGAGAAAAGGATCAGGGAGCTGTGGAAAGCTATGGGAATCCATGGAGATCAAAGGTCTCTTTCTAGATGTTATTCCTTTTGGACTCTGTCACTACAGCCCACATTTTCATTAGCAAAACCCTCCACCATAATAAACAACCTGCTGAGTTATGGACACATGGATAGCACTAGCTTTAGCTTCCTCTCAGAGTTCAAAAGGGTATTATTTGTCCCTCCTTCTGTTAACTTCCCAGCTCTCTCAGATTATCAGATACTTTGTTCTTACCACTTTGCCAGTTTTAATAGGAAACAATTATTGCACATTCTTTTTTGGCCACCCTGACTCCTCAGTAGAGCAGGATTCACCACATTAAAAGTGATCTGTACACAAAGGGCAGTTTGTCTGGGACATGACAGGAGTAATTTTACAGTAGCTACAGAGGCCACTGCTACAGAAAATGTAGCCACTGCTACATCTTCTCTACTTCAAATATAAAGTTCAGATAATCATAATACCAGTCAATACCTGCACACCAATGTCATTTCTGTAAAATGCATGAATGGTATATTGAAGTCAAGAAAGAGTATTTGAATCTGTGGGTACCTGAGCTATTCTCTGCCTCTTGTTGGACATCTCTGCTGCCCCTGTTGCCTTCTTAGGTCCTAAAGTGGATGTGTTTGCTGTGCTTGGTACTTTGCATGACCAGTGATTTGGCAGGTCAATATTATTTCTGTTAGCAGAGGAGCTGACAATCAGAAGGTTGTCCTTATGGAGCAGAGAACAACCAGTGTCACCTTTGTTTGGCGTTGGTGTTTTGCTCCCCTGTGGAGCGCTCATTATGTCATAAGTCATTTTAGGAGGCATAGCTGCTAATTTGACAGGCTGCCAGCTATTTTGACAAACCCACTCTGAAAGTGAGAGACAAACTACTTGGGTCCTAAGTTGCCAGAGAGCTTCCAGTTTCACAGAATATTTGCGGTGCAAATGAACATCCACATTTATTCAGAAAACCTAGCAATGCTCCTCCAGTTCATAAGTGTTGATGTGACTGCTGAAACTGCATCCATTAATGGGCAGCTTAGCAAAAGAGTGACCTGGTCTGAACATAATGTCAAGACTGTTTCTGATGACTCAGCAAGTAAAAGCCTTTGGAGGCTGACTGACACTCCGGAATTTGACATACCATTTGCCACCAACTTTATTTATGTATTCTGGATGTTTTCCATATCAGAGAAAGGCTGGATGTATCACTAAATGCCATTGTCCCTCGTCGTGATGGAGACCAGTACCAGATTCCTGAAACCAATTAATATTTTTTGAATGCATCCAGTGTTGTCCTTCCCTTCCTGTCTTCACCCTGGTTATTCCTGGCCTCTGGCCTGGATCCCGCCCAGTTTTCCAAGTTGGTGTCTCCTGACTGATTCCCCAGCTTTGCCCTCTGCTCTGGCTGGGAGGGACACCGGGGCGAAGGCAGCGTGGGAACCGGCGTGTCCCCGTCCCGGCCACCAGTGCGGGGCGGCGGCGGCGGCAGCAGCGGCAGCAGCAGCAGCCGAGGCACCGCGGAGGCAGGGCAGGTTGGGGCGGCCGCGTCGGCGGCTCTGCCCTGCGCCGCCCGCCGCGGCCCGGCAGGCGGCAGCAGAGAGCCCCCCTCCGCGCCGCGCCGCTGCCCCGTGGCGGGGGCCGGGGGGGCCGCGCTGCCGCACCGCAGCCCTCGCTGCCTTGCCGGGACTGCGGGCAGCACCGTGGCCCAGGCGCAGGGGCTGCGCGCGGGCGGCAGCGCTCCCTGCTCTGTGCTACGCGCCTGGGGGACGGGGACGTGTGTGCCGCGGTGCGGGGGAGTGCCGGGGGGGGGCGCAGAAGTGTCTTGCGGAGACAAAGGAGCCCGAGGGCGGCGGAGCCCCCTCGCCGCTGCCTGCCCGGGCGCTCCCCGGGCTGTGCTGGAGCGGACAAAGCGGCAGTAGCCGCTGCTCGCCCGGTGCCGAGCCCGAGCCGCCGCCGGAGCCCGGCGTTCGGCCGCCCGGCCCCGCTCCGCGCCCTGCCGCGGCTGCCGCCGCCGAGCCCCGAGCAGAGCGGGTTTCCGCTGCTGGGGCTGCCTGAGACCTACCGGGAGGAAGAGAAGGAGGAAGGAGGGTGGGGGAGCGCCTCTGCTGTGGGCAGGAGGGAAGCATCTCTCCGAGCGTGAACTGAGCTCAGCGCCGCCGCCTGCCTCGCCTCGCCTCGCCTCCCCGTCCCTCCCTCCTTCCCTCCCTCCTTCCTTCCCTCTCTCCCTCCCTCCCTCCCTCCGCAGACGGCTGCGAGCCCGGATGGTTTGCGAGCGGAGTTGAGGGGGCAAACTTTGCAGCCCAGATGCCTGTGGGGCTGCGCAGCAGAGCGCGGCTGCTCCTGCAGGCACCTGCCGCCGCCCTCGCCCCGGCGCTGCCGCCCTCCGCGGGGGCGGCCGGCCCCGCTGCCGGCGGCCGCCGAGGCGGCGGGCGCTGCGGCTGCGGCTGCTGCTGCGGCCGCGGCTAGGGCGGGCGCGCGGGCGGCGGCGGGCGCGCCCCCATGCGGGTCCCGGGCCGGGGCGCGCCGGCGGCGGCAGGCGGGAGCCGGGCGGCGGCCGGGCGGTGCTGCGCGGCCGCCTGAGCGGGCGCAGCGCGGGACGGCGGCGCGGGGTGCCGGGAGCCATGGGCTATTGCAGCGGGCGGTGCACGCTGGTGGCGGTGTGCGGCGCGCAGCTGGTGAGTGGCGGCGGGGGCGGCCCGCGGAGCGGGGGGCGGCGGGGAGGGGGCAGCGCCCTGGGCGCGGGCGGGGAAGCGCGCGGTATGTCGGGGTGGGAAGCCGCGTTACAGGTAGTTTCGCGGCAGCCTCGCCGGGGCGGCTGTGGTGGACGCGCGACGGAGTTAAAAAACTCGGGCAGTTTTCCCCAGCGTGGGCTCAACTTGGTGCCTGGTTTCCTGTGGCAAGCTGACATTTAGGTAGCCGTATGTAAAGGAGGCACATGGTTATTTTAGGGGTGATGAACAGCTTGCGAGCGGTTTGCCGTACAGGTGTGTGTAGTAGTTATGCCTGAGCCTTTATGCAGATGCTTCTTTTATTTTTTTGTCTTTCAGACTTACTGGGCAATGTGTATTAACGTTGCCTCATTACATTGTTGCAGAAGTAAAACAGTTCTACATCTATAAATACATACGTGTGTATATATACATCTATATATATAGGGAACATGTGGCAGAACTTGTAAGCTCAGCTACCAGTGAAACTGTACTGAGTTTAAAAAGTATGCACTGAAATACAATAACAAAGAAACTGCCTAAAAATAGATCTGCTTAGCAAGACCCTTAGACTGTGCAAATGTATTGTGGTACTTGAAAGTCTCTGTGTCTAAAGTTAAGAAACTAAAGAAATGTCTTTTCTTGTAATGTGTGCATGGATTATTATCATCAACACAGATACATGATGTGTAGAATTCCTTTGGATTTTGATGCAGTGACACACAGCTGACGACCTGTCAGTGAAATATGCCCTATTTCTTATTTTCAGTAGATCAAGTGTGTATGTGTTGGCAGAACAGGTGCTGAAAGCACCTTTGTTAAGCAGTTAACCTTAGAGCAGGAAGGAAATAATTCATGTTACTCCATCCGTCTACCTCTTACTGAATAGTTTTGCTGAGAAAGTGTTAGTCGGTATCAATGGCAACCAGCATTGTCGCCAATTCTTCTCCTGCAGACAGGTACTAAGAAGACTACAGAAGAAAAAAAAACACACAAAAAAACAAAAAAAACCCAGTAGATTTCACTGACCAAAGTCAGTAAAGCAGGATCTAGAAAAGAAAGATGTGTTAGCAGATCAGAAATCCAAAATGCCTATTGTCTTTATATTAGTTGTAATCAACCTTTAATCTTTTTGTGTTCTGGGAAGCATTTTATTTGTATAAGCTGTTCTCTATGTGAGTTGTCTGATTCTTTGTAGCTGGATGTGTCTTTTCAGATGTGATTTATTCATGCACACTGTCTAAAAAAAGAATCTTGAATAGAAGTAGTGAATCTTGAGTGGAATGGTAGGAATGTAACCTTTTCCAGCAATTTGGAAACATAAAATTAATCACTGAAGTTCTTCAGGTCCATTTAAGTTTCAAGCATACTTTTCATTTTCTCCTGCAAAGGGAACAAAAATGGTTTAAATTGTACCTTTTACGGATAAGAGGTTGATTTTAAAATCAATCAAAGAGGAGATCATGAGAACTATGGAATATGCTCGGATATTAAAATATTATTGTTTTGAAAGTCTGTGAAAGAAAGCATATTTGCTAACTCATGGTAAAAAAAAATATGCATACAAAACTCATGGTTAAAAACATTAACAGAAATACCCATAGGAATGTATCAGCAGGTGGATGAGTAAGTAAGCTGATATAGAATTGTCTTAAGCAGTACTGTAAGCTTTTTAAAAGTGGTTCTGAACTACAATAAGTGAAATATATAAATATTTTTAGAAAGTAAATATTGTGTTCTGGAGTAGCGTAAGCAAACTTTTATCATTCTCATATTTTCATAAACTGCAGGCAAACCTGGCAAATTTTTTGAGCAAAAAGAGTTTCTTTATTGTGCTAGCAATAACACAAAACCTCTGAATCACACTTGGCCTATGTAATGATATTTAGATAGGTTCAAAGCAGGAATACTCATTTATATGGGGGAAAGAAAAGCTGTAGGGAATGGAAAAATGCTCTTTTCTCCCTTCACAAAAATTGCTTCTCATGTTTCTTCATGTGCCATATACCATCAGATGGGAACAGGTCATGAGTTTTTCAGACTTAACTGTTCGAAGTAGGCCTTTGGTTGATCAGTTGTTACTACTTTTTAGGTAAGAGCTGCTTAAAGGAGTAAGCGCTGTCAAGATTTGTCCTATTATTAGCAGCCATGTTAATTTTCAGATGCAAATCAAAAACAAAGGATGAAGAAGTCATCTGGCCTGATGAAATAGGGGGAAAAAAACATTTCTACACTGATAATCATACATTATATATATGTATGTATATATATAATTTTTAACATGAAGATCTCTTATTACTAAAACCTTGATTTCAGTTTTAAAAAGGTCATGTATGAAGCAGAAAATATACTTCTGTTTGAGAAAAATAAGTTAGTTAAAAGAAAGGTTTTACCATTTTTTAGGAAAATATTTTTTTCCATCTCTGCAGAGCCTGGGTGTGGTGATCTAATTGGTCTTTGTAGGCTTTGTACAATAAGTAAGACTGAGGTATACTTCAGATTATTAGAGAAGTTGTTGCATATCATGTGTGTAAATGATATAGATGTCCGGAAATGGACAAAAAAGAAAAAAAGGGGGGGCGTGATTGTTTCAAATACTGATTCGGAGTAGAGCTACATCAACTTAGGAGAGCCCCTGAACAAGCAAAATTATTTTCACAATTGCATTTTAAATGCTCATAGCTAAGGGAATATAACTGTATCATCAGATTATCAGAAAGCTCAAGGAATGTTTCTTTTCTCAAGGGCATACTGATCATTGCTCCCCAGCTTATTAACATACATACACCTTCCTATTTGTGCTCTCATTTGTACTATGGAAAATAACCTTTGACAGCTCATCTTCCGCTGTATTTGTAGCCAATGAGAAGATTTAACAGCAAGTAAGAGCTAATTTTGCTAACATTAGGAACAAGGCATTACTTTTTGTTTAAAAAGTTAATTATCTTAACATATCTTGTAATTCCTTAAGATACTAATTTCAGTCTCTCTTGTCCTTCCTCCTTCCCAAGAGAACTCTGGGCATAGGGTCTCCCTCTGCTCTTTTTTTGTTGTATGTCAACAGTCCTGGTTGCATTGAAAGGAATCCTCTGCTACTGCATTTCTTCCTTTACATTTCTTTCTTTTTGGGTGTCTCCTTTTCTATTAATAGCTTACATCAGTAATAGGAATATCCTGTTGCTTCGACTCTTTAATAGCAACAGCAGCAAAGGTGATGCTGCCATGATTGTTGTTGGTTTCAATGCTCTCTGAAAGGCTTCGAGTCCCATTGAAGCCAGTTAGAAACTTTTTGTGTGTTCTCTATTGCTGCTTAGGAGAAGTCTGGCAGTGGCAAAACAGAGAGAAAAGTAATCTTGTCAACTTAGAAGCCGTCCTCCCAAGTGTAATGATGAGAAAGGACAAGATTTCATAAGGAGACTTCAGGTCTTCAGAAATCATTGCTGTATTGTTTCTGTTCATCAGGCAAAGATTGCCATACTCCCAAGGCTAATTAGATGACTGATATTTCAGCCTTTGCAGTGTCTTCTCTCAGTTTCTGTCTGAACTTATTTATATTGTTCTTCTTGTACTGTTTGCCTGTTGCTATCTCTTTTTTTTTCCTTCTAAGTAAATTGTAATACAATTCAAATATTCTAACTAAGTATTAAAATTTGTATGAAATTTATAAACAAACTTCATATATATTGGGGCCCAACTAGTGATCCCAAGGTATTCTGTCTGATACTCTAAAGGAGCCTGTGTTATAAAGGGTACAGACTCCCCAATTTCTGTAACGCGTGGATTTACAAAGTTTGCAATCTCGCCTTTCCTCGCTAACACCCCACAGTCTGGGACATAAGCACCACATGTCTCCGTCTCTGCATGAGCTCTTCCAGTTACAATTCTGGCTGAAGCCACTGTCAGAGATATGTCATCATACCTAACCAAAAGGAGAAAGGCACCGAGAATTGGCAGGTGCTTTTGATATTATAGGCCCTAACTTTTATCTTTGCTTTTAGCTAATGGGAAAAATGTTTAAACTTCTGACAAGTTGTCTGGAAACACATTTGAGTTTCATGTGTTTCTGCAGATGAATAGTGTGATGTAAGAGAAAATTCAAATACTTTTATTTCAGAAACTGTATCAGCTGAGGTAATTTCTATGCTTATCTGTGATACTAATGTCCATAAACACATACTTAGGTACCATGTTGCACCTAAAGGCACATACCTGATCTGCTGCAAATAGTGTTGGAATTGTTCAATGCAGGAAATGAATTACTTACAAACTGGAAAGTAATATCTGCTGTATGTGTTTTGTGACTTTGGGGGATACTGTCAGAGGTGCCAGTAATCTACAGTGCACACAAACCATTCTTCACTCTTACATTATATTCTCTTCAATTATTGCATGCATTATAAAACAATGATACTTTTAACTACAGAGAACAGAGCTTTGTTTCTTAGAGAACAAGATTGTCTTGGTGATCAGTCTTGTAAAATTTTGTTTTGCTTTTTAAAAAACATAAATAGCAAGTATTTTTATGCTCATTTTATCTGCCATGGACAGAATATTTGTAGGACTTTTTGAACCATCTTTGCTTGCATTTTTTTCAGTGTTAGGCTTTGTGGGTTGAGATTTTTCATGTTCGAAACTGAGGTCAATCACTTTGGGAATGGTAATCTTGGCAGGTTATGGTCTATATCAGAAATCTACCTCACTAGTTTTGGGACAGTTTTATACCAAATGTCACGGCTTGGGAAAAGCTCATGTTTTAACAATTTGCAGATTGAATTGTCTCTGGACCTTCAGGGAGTGGGGTTTGCCAGATTAGAGCTGAGGTCCCTCAGAGAGCAAAGTGAAGGCATTCACAAACAATATGCCCCAGGATTAGCAACCCTGCAGTTCAGCACAACAAAGATTTTTCTTTTTCTCTTTTCTTTTCTTTTCTTTTCTTTATGTAGGCTCTTCTATCATGCTTATCACCATAATACTTTACAAACATCACCCCAAGGCATATCACTAGTATACCTAACAAGTTTTTTTTTTTTTCCTTTTTCCTATGAGGAAGTGGTAGTGAAATTTTTAGGGTCTGTTTCCACTTGCTGGGTTTTGGGGGTCTTGTTTTGGGACTTTTTCAGGAAATTTTTTTTTAATTGTGTTTCATTGTCATTGTTTCCAATGGTTTCCAAAAGCTGCTTTAGGAGAGAAAGGTCTGCAATGGAAAATTTTTGTGACATGTATGTGTTCCTAAATTTTCTGCTAGCGAAAGTGGAATTAAAGAAATAGGCTTCACATGTAAAATGGAAAGTGATTTTGTTATTGCTCTTAGCTTGTAGATCTGAAGGTTTATCAATCGAGGAAAAAAATAAAATTTTTTTTTTGAGTTTTGGATAGTACTTATATTTCAGTCTTTGACATATTCACAGTTTCAAAGGTAGGCAACAACTGGTGTCTATGTTTTCTTTAAAATTCTACTTCTTTCTTTGTTTCAATTTTGTCAGGAAAGAAAGTGAAAGTGTTAGTTTCATTGTATCCAAAAATATTATGATCCCACTAGCTATGAAAAGAAAACAATCTTATGAATAGCGGACTTTGAAAAGATGTATGTTTTTGAAAGCTATTGTATAATATTGCAGAGCTGATTTTGAGGTGTTGCTGGGAATATATAAAACAAGGACTTGAGCATGAATTCAGAGAGCTAACATCTTTTGTTGCTATGAAAGAAATACGTAGCAAACTTTTTAGGTTATGTGATACCTTGGTAGAAAAGTAAATACTCTTTCTATTATGTTCTTGAGATAAAATACCACAGATTCATAACCAAGCTGTTTATTTCTTGACAACTTGAAGTCAAAAATAGTGATGCATAAAAAAAATGGATATTGCTAAAGGTAACAGTCCATTATGTCATTTAATTATAGTGAATTGACTTTCACTGTGAATGGTACAGTATGTTTTTTTCACAGAAGAGTGAATGAATAATGATAATTGTGAATAATGAATTATACACTTCAAAGAAAGCAGAGCATGTTGTTTTAAGTTATAGGGGTTAAAAAAAAAAAAAAAAAGTTGAACCAGATGAATAACAAGTCTAATCCAGTGTTTCTTGAAGCTGAACTCCCATAGAATTAATTGAGCAAGCTTAAGGTTCAATATTCAGACACTCTGATGATGGACAGGATGGAAAAGTTTAAATAGATTGTGAGTAGAAGAGGTGTAAAAACTGCCTGAATATAGGGACCTAAAATATCTAGCTCAGTTAGACATCCGGTATAGCCATGAGGCAAATCTTTGGCAGTAAGAGTTAATTTCATATTGACTGAGATTTGAGCTAGTACCTTGAATGATGAGCAGCAGAGTTTTTTTGTTTGTTTTCTGTTTCTTTACAAAAAGCACTAAGTAAGCATTTTTAAAAGACACTAAAACTCTCTATAGTCATTCTGTAGTCAGTGGAGGGGAATCTATCATTGTGTAGTCAACAGGCAGGAATATACTCCACTGCTGAATGATTCAAAGCAGAAGTGTACTGTTGTGAGCTGGTAGCGACTTTACTGTCCTGGGCTAAAATGTGGGAATGTATGCAACATGAGTGCCGCGTATAAGGCTTGTAACAAACACTTGGTGATGTAGGTGGTTTTTTTTTCTAGGCAAAACTAAGTTCTGTTGGGTCTTCTCAATGCCTTGGTGTACCTGATGAAGGTATTTTAAGCATCCGTTAGACATGGGTCTAATTCGACATCTAGTTTCAGCCAGGATGAAGATTTGAGGCTGTGACACTTCTCTGGGCTCAGGGGCTGGCTGGATTCAGCCAGTGTCTGCTCTGGAGGCTCACATCAGCACCCAGTGAATTACCTGGATATCCTCATACTCTCCAAATGCCTTTTTTAGTCCCATGGCTCCAGTGAGCTGAAGAGATCATTCAAGGTGTACAATGCCAGAAGAGGTAGCTATAGCTAATGACATTTTATGAGAGAAGATGTATCAGTGGATTTCTCCAAGTTTTGCTTATGTTTTGAAGTCTAAGTGACATTTAGCTGAGGATGACAATAGTGAATATTTTCATATTTGGGTGCGTGTTAGGGTATTCACAGTCTGACTAGTTCAGGATGATCTCTCTAGGCTTCTCTTTGGTCAGAAGACCAAACTTCTCCAGAGGGCAGGTCAGAGTGGGTGAGGTCCTTTAGAGCTATTTCTTGAGTAAAGTGGTCCTTCAGCTTAAGAAGGCATTTGCGGGTGGAGGGAGGGAGGATGAAATCACAGACTCATCTTATGCAGTATTGACACCCATAGTGATTATTATTTACATTTTTCCCTCCTCTGGCATTTTTACTAGTGATTTTACTGAGAACTTTTTGACATTAGGGACAATCTTGATCCAAAGATTGAGAAATGCTGTTTTGAAAAGGTGTTCGTCACTCCACTAAGTATGTACCTTTAAATCCCCTGTGCTTTCCATGCTTCTATAATCACTCATTGATGCTAAAATCAAATTGATAAAACAAAACTAAGTTATGCTCACTTTATTTTTTAGGCCATTTTCCGTTGGCTTCCTACAGGGGTGAGGAAGACAGGGACCACTGTAAATAATGTGTGATCAGAAAGAAATACACTGAAAACGTGATAATTTTAAAGCATCAAGTAGCTCATTGTCCTCCAAATTAATCTTCATTTATTGTTTTCATTTTGATGAGTGAAAGGGAGGGACCATTGAGTGCTATCTGACTTGTAAAGTAGAATGGACACGATGGTTGAAATGACATTTTCTTGTCACTGCAACAAATAACCATTTCACAGTTTGTTATTTAATCCTCTCTCCCCACACCTATATGTATCAGCTGGATGGCATCTGAGAATTATCAGCCTATAACCCTCCAACAGAAATGACATTTAGAAAAAAAATTACTGATTTCTGTGTTCACTAAAAAGTAAACATGCATATCTAATAGATCTATTCACCGCAGATCATACTTATGCATTTTTAATAAAATCTTGATTTTAATTCATACATAACTTGTGAGAAATGTTTATCAGTTTAGGGCTCTGCTGATTCCCACTTACATGTTTACATATATCAGGATACCTCGAAAATGCCTTTCATTTGAAGCTCAGATTTACCTTTCATACACAAACTTGCTTCTCTGTTGCCTAAGTAATGATGCAATGTGTGTAAGAAATACTGATTGTTATACTGATTGCTAAAATCAGTAAAAGTACTATTGATATAAATGCATCTCAGATTTTTCTATGTGATTTGTGGTAACAGCTTTCTAGCATCCTTTTTTTTTTTTCCTGATACTTTTACTGAGTTGGGATTTTAGGCTGTGTCTTGACTGAAAAAAAAAATTGAACAAGTTACCAATTACATCAATGGGAATAGGAAAAGTCTATCATATCCCATATTCGTACCACAACAGATTGAGGTTTGGTTTCCTCATCCTTCTTTTCTCATGAAGAGAGTCTCATTAGTAGAGTTTTGTACAGAAGGCAGCATATGAAGTTAATTCTATTATTTCTGAGAAAAATGTCAAAATGATGGTGTCTGTCATCCTTGTATGCTCTGAATCACCTTCTGGAGGTGGCAGCCCCTTTCCATTGACTCTGTAGGGAGCTTTGAGTTGGTGCCCGGTTAGGAATGTGAAGCTCCAGCCTCTGTTCCGCATGCACCGTTATTCACTTCATTTTATTGTTATGTCTGCTTACCTTGGATGGTAGCTTCGCAGCAGCTACTGAAGAGCTCAGCAATACCACATGACAGACTAAGATGAGAGAAGAACGCTAACTGTCCTACAGTGGCAGTTGAGCGAGGATAGGATAAAACACTGCTGTTTAGAATTTAGGCAGAATAAACAAGAGTGACATATAACATTTCTCCTGGGTGAATGGAAGTGATGTTAGAGGCCTATAACAAGGGTCAGAGTGCTGCCCTGGTTCACCTCAAGTAACATTTATTCTCTGTGAGTGATCCCACAGTAGTGCATGAAATCGGTTTACAGGACAAGATAGTATTAAGAGATAGAGGGTCTTGAATCTGAGGTACTGCCTAATATTTGTGTCAGAAAGCTTAACTGCCTTAGAAACTAAAGTAATTCCTTTCCAGGTGACTCACACCATGGGTCAATTTACTAATTAAAAATTCCTTTAAACTTCTCCATAGAAGGACTACTAATTGGCCCTCAACAAGTATATTCTTCTCATTTGAAGATAAAAAGCTTTTGTGAGGATAGGAAGATAGATGCTACGATGTCTCTCTAGAACAATGCATGGAGCTTTGAAAACCCATTCTCCAATAATTATACAAAATGTGAAGTTTGCAAATTTTTGCCATGGCCAACAATGGCCCAGCATTTTCCATTATTCTCTGGTCACAGAATGTTTTTGTGGCAGGCTGTTCTATTACAAAGCACAGAAACAAAAGGAGAAAAAAAGCCTGTTGTATATCATTACTGCCTTCACAAAGCCACAAATACATTATACTCAAGATACTCTTCATTGTGCACTTGAGCCACCAATGACAAAGGCACTGTGAGTAACATTGAATATCAGGCAGTCATATGTCATTACATCACTGTTCAAATTGGCAGAGCAAATGACAGTAAAACAAATGAAAATGTTAGCAGTTAAGGGAATGCAAAAGAACAAGAGGCTGATAAAAAAAAATTTAAAATATAGATGTTATTTTCTTCATTTTCTTTGCTGTAAAGTTGATTTTCCTTTTTTTTTTTTTTTTTTTTTAAGTTCTTGGCCACTCCCACCTCATGCACTTTAGGCCAATTATCTTTTGTTTTCTTTGACACTAGTAGCAGTCATGAGCAGTGACAGCAGCTGGTAACAAGCCAGATGATGGCACTGGTAGTGTTAACATAAGACATAGGCTTCAATGTATCCTGAAAAGAGAGTGCACTGTCTTGGATTTTATCAGGCTGGCTTTCCTGGGTGTGGAGCTGGCAGTAAATTTGGTACTTGCAGAGGGAAAATTGCAACAAACTGGAGCTGGATGCAGTATTCAGCAGAATACCTAGTAATGTCTGCTGCTGTTCCTGGCAGCCTCTCAGAATGCTTAGAGGGGGCTGCTGGCTAGTACTTTTTGTTGCTGTTTTGGGGGGCAGGTTGCTCTTTTTTTTTTTTTTTTTTTTTTTTTTACTGAAAGCCATCACCCAAGCTTAGGGGCATAATGGCAGGTACAGAAGAAAGCCTCAACCGCTGGAATAGATGGTGTCTATACTGCATAATGCTAAACTATGCTTTTTCAGATGCATAATAAAAGTTATTTATGGACACCGATAAAGTGGTATCTGTTGTATAATATCACAGATAGGCATAAGGACAATAACAAAAGGCAGCTGGTTTAGTAAGCTCTATTTGCTGCAGAAATGTGCTGTTCTTTGCAAATTGAAATAAAAATGTGTGTGAGGGGGGAATGTTGTGTTTTTTTTGTGGTTTCTGCCATTGGCAATCATTCTTGCTTTGCAGTGTGCTTATAAAGACAATTATGTGGGTCCCATGTCAGTATTATATTTGTCATGGCTAGCTCCTTATTAGAGGACAGCTGCTCCTCTTTGCCCAGAACATGGGCATAACTACCACGGGTGACAGTAGAAGTTATGAGTGTAACTCTCCCCTGCATTACACCAAAGGGTGATGGTGGAAATCTCTTGGCTTCAGTTAATTGACACAGGTGTAAAACCAGAAGGAAGCAGTGATGAATTCAGGACTGTTCAGATGCTTGTTCAGAGGCAGGTGGAGAGTGGTGCTGGCAGAACAAGTGCAGTGTGTTTGCAGTGCTTGTAACGATGCTTACAGCTTCCAGCAATTAATATCTTGGCCCTTATACTAAATGAGAAAGAAAGGCACGGTCAAAATACACGTGTGTATGTCAGATCATGCTGAGTTCCTTCACTAGAAGGTCAGATACTCAGGTCCCCAACAACCTAGAGCAGCCATGAGGAATCTTAATGCCCAAGGGATGTTTCCAAGTTGTAAATGCTGTACAGTAACTCCTCAGTCTCTTTCTAATTCCACCTGGATTAAAAAGGGGTAAGCAGCAGGTTCCTCCAAAGCTCTCCAGCTGCTGTAATGGTGCTTTGGCTGCTATGACTTCTGGTGGGAACCAGATGGATTTGGAATGAGAAAGAATATAGAGGTGGCATAGTGCATCGTAGTGAGGTTAAGAACTGATGTAAACTCTGCCGGAGGAAACCATTTGCCGTGAACGGCAAGGTTTGTTGGTCATGCCAAACCCATGAATGTATTCTCAAGAACCATTTCTTGGCATTTTAGCTATTGTGATGACATTCATGCGCAGTATCCTTAAGCACCTGGCTCTCTCAGCTCAGATCTGCAATGTGTACAGCTCAGACTGGCTTAGAGAATGTAACCCCATGCCTCTATGTTCATGTGGGTGTTTCTTTTGTTGCTACTTTTTGCTTTGTTTTCAAAATTTGAAAAAAATGAAGTTTTTCTGCAATATTTGGGGTGACTAATTGGACTTCTTAATGTAGACAAAATCTGATTCTTCTTGGAAGGCGAAAATACTGTTCTTAAAATTGCAGCATCTATTCCAGACAGTTTTCTTACTAATTTAAGACAAGACAGTTATACAAAACTACAGTGATGAATGGATTGAATAGTTAATATTTGACATTTCATTTTATAATTACACCATTTTAAAATAGCTGACTTTTGACACATTGCTAGTATGTTTTTTGCATGAATTGGAAAACCTAGATTTAGAATAAAAAGTTCCCAGTTAAGGTCTGAGGTCCCTGGAGGATGATTACACTGAAGGTCCCAGCTGCTCTGATATTCAGTGCAGGTATTAAAACATTCAGTAATAATGGCTTAGGGGAGGGGACATTCATTTGCCCTCACAGATGGACTGGTAGGATGATCAAGAGAGAACTGGGGAATAGTAACACAGCTAGTGATAAACTTTAGAAAAAAAAAAAGTTATTTTTAGTAGTCTGAGGTATTTTAAGTCTCTGCAAAAGTGAAAATTGGTAGTTCCAACAAGTGTCAGAAAAATACTTCAGGACACCTCTCCTGGAGGTCATTTTGAAAGATATGTCTGTCATAACTGGAATATATTTGTGCCAACTGAAGAGTCCATATTCAGCATCCACCCTGTAAGCTGGAAATAGGGGAATGCAGGGGACTGAGCCATTCCTGCACTGTTCTTGATCCGCCACAGAGTCATCACATGCAGATTTGCCACATACAAATTCTTTTAGTGTTAGGTGCAATCCTCTCTGAAATTGTTCCTTTCTCACCCACTTAATTCATCAGGAAAACAGTGAAGAAAGCATGTGCTCATGCAGAGACCTAAGACTCTGGCAGTAGGTCTTCTCTGATCTTCTTCAGTGGAGCCTTGTGGCTCAGGAATTTTACACCGTTCATTTTGAAGACGCAAGGTTTGTTGAGAGTGTGCAGAGGCATGCCTACTGAGAGAAGAGAGAGAGAATCTTTTAGGTACTTCTGCATGTAAAGTGTCAACTTGCATTTGTGAGGAACCAGTCTTGATGAGTGACGTGGTCCCTTTTGATTCTGGGTTGCTAATTGTGCATGTCTTTGCTGGAGTGATCTTTTCCTGGAATGGTGGGTAACTGTTACTTTCTACTAAAACTATTGTGCTTTTCATAATAGTTATATTAAAACTTGTATAAGGTCAGTATGCTAATTCCAACACCTGAATCCCTTTAGAAAATCAAATTTGATCAAGATAAAATGTGCTTAGTGAATATTTTTTAAAAAGGTCAAAAAGTAAAGATGATTTATTTACTTCAGTTGAAATTCAGGAGCTCTTAGGTTAAGGTGAGGGACAAAGAAAATAAATCTCTAGAATTATGTTATACTTGACAGGATATTGATCAATAATTGTCTCAACATGAGCTGTTAGTGATCCAAAAAGTAGTTTTACAAATTTACATAAGTATTTCTGATTGGCAGTTCTTTTTGTTATATTGATCTGTTCAGATTTTCATTCCACATTTTGCCTCGACATTAGCATTTCAAGAATGTTTGACCTCCTCCATTTTTGATTAAAAATGAGTTATAAAATTCTGTATTTTAGTTAATGTTCCCACAGTGTAAGAAAATAAATATTTTGTTTAACATAATTAACATGCTAGTTTCATGAAGTAGAATATTTCAGACTACAGGGGTTTTACTGGATACCCTGTACTGTGAGTAGTGCTACCATGAAGAGGTTTATCTTGAAAAGGAAAAATGCAGTCTGTAGGCATTTAATAATCACTTAAAGAAGATATATCTATGAAGTTCTTCTCACAAAAGTATTCATATTTGCAAAATACTATATAGTTTCTTCTTTTCTTTTATGACCCCTTGCTTGTGTCTATTTTACAGCCTCACTATGACTGCAGAAGTAATACAAGCTCTTTCACTAGCAAGCTAGTATAATCTTAAAGCAGTATTTCTAGAACATCATATTGGAGATCTATGTTATTTTCTCTACCTCTTTATTCACTGGCATTCTTTCCCATCCCAACAAGCATCTGAGAGGAATTCACATCAGGTACTTCAGTGCCTTGGCTAGTGCCTACCAAGATGGTGTGGTAGACAGGTGTCCCTAGGGGGAATTCCGTGCACTTTGTTAATATTTAGCATGCGTAGGTATGGGTATGTCTCAGTGATGTGTAAAGATGTCATATTCAGCATCAAAACTTAGGTGCTCTAAATCATGCTCTGGATAACCAACATATCTGTCAACTTGATACAGAATACAGGCTCCTAAATTAGGTGTCTAGATTACACAGAATACCTACACTTTCCCCCTCTCCCCCCATCACCTGGTGCATACTTCCCCGTGCTAAGTGTAGAATAGCTTGAAATATTGACAAAATTGAATTTTTTCCATATGACCTTTCAATGACTTCACCTTAGTAGTCATTTCAGTTGTGTGATGGCACTGGCTGGCTGGGATTTGCCTGGGCCAGCTGCAGGGCCCTGATCTTCTTTGGTGGCATGCTGACAGAGGACCTGGAGAATAACAGACTCCTTTCTAGGGGCTGTTATTACTTGTACAGTGTATCTGACAGGTTCATGTACTGTCCTCGGGATGTGCTGCTTTTGAAGCAGGCCAGGTCTAAAGAAAGTAGAGTTTAAAGGTAAATTCTCACATAGCTCATTCCTGCCCCGCCCCCCCCCCCCAACACACACACTGCCATAACCAGAGTCCTTAAATTATAGTGTTTCCTTATGGGTCTGTACAATACATTAAGGAAAAAAAACAAAACAAAACAAAAAGAAGGTATTTCTTCAGACTTACTTTTTAATAAGATGGATATAATTGTAAACAGGAAAGCTGTAAAACAGAGTTAATAAAATTCATCCTTATAAGGACTATTTACTCTCATAATGGTGACTCAGTCTCTGCTTTTCAAAAGCTGACAAGCACTAATGGAGTATGCGAGAGCAGTTTTCTTTCATACCTCATTTTTGTCACTGCTCATATCTTTTAACTACTCAGGTTCTACTTATACCACTTCCTTAATATGTCTTGGTATTAAAAAAAGGTAGACTGAGCCATTGCTTATTTGGTATTTGTGGTATTAGATTGCCTTCTACTGCTGCTAGGAGGAATATAACTTCTGTAACTATAAACTAAGTTATATAAGAAATGAGAATTACCTAGGAGGTAGCTACTAATAAATATGAGCATTTCTGGACAGAATCACTCTTTGTAGTCCTTTCTATGTCAGTGAGTTTTAATAAATCTTCTTGGCTGCAGTAAATCAGTGATCTGCTTGGTGACAAGACAATGTCTGGCCAAACAAATCTTCCTGCATTTCACTGGACTACTAGCTTTTTTCCTATAGGTTTCCATGGTTAAAAAGCAAGGGGAATATTGCAAAGCAGGAGAAAAAGATGCAGAGAAGCTCCCAAGAAATATTGCATCTGTTGGGGAAATGCATCTTTGCCAAAAGAAAATCCATTGATATAAGTGACTGCACTTTGAAGAAGTACAGTTAGGAAAATATAAAAAGTGATTTCTGAAAAATTAACAGAGCTACCCTAATGTGGGGAAGAAAGAGTGGGGAGAGGATATGGAGGGAAGAGAAAGGAAAGAAAATACATCAGAGAAAGGATTGACTTTGAATTTTGGAATTTTAATTTCACAGGACTGTCTTTCCTTCAGACCAGCCTCTTTTTATATGGCTCTGAAATCTAAAACGTCAAAATAAATGACAGCTTTTCAGGGGTTCACAGTCTAAATGAGAAAAAAGGAGTTAAAGGAAGCATGCCAGTGTGAAGCATTTGTTTGAAATATGTACAGGAAAAAGGGTATGTCTCAGTGATGTGTAAAGATGTCATATTCGGCATCAAATTCCTATTTGGAGCAGTGATGTGTCAGGAACAAGAGGTGTGCGTACATGGTAACCCTTGTATTGATATATTGCAGAGCTGGTGACTTTCAGAGAAAAACTCATACATTTCTACAGCTTTAGTTGGAAAACTGGACTTAAAAGTGAAAAGATTAATAGCTGTAGATTAGGCACAGACAGAATCTTCAACCATGTCCTGACTAATGGGTAAGTATAAGCAATGGATTACATGTCCATTTTCAGCAGAATGTTATAACAAAGGAGACAGCAGTTTAAGCAAATCTGCGTGAATGAAATCATAGCCATGAGTGTATGTACTGTGAGTTTTAAAAATAGAACCCTGTTGAATTGCACAGAATCATATTCTCCTATGCTGCATGGGTGGTGCTCAAGAGTTTGGGAGAATGAATGATGAATCTGATATTAATGGAAATATATTAGAAACAGACATGACTTTCTCTTGATGCATGTGTCACAGGTGAATTTTTCTTTAGCAGTCCGCTATGAGCAGAGTAAATGATAGATATTTCATATTTATGTAATTGAATGAAGTGGGAAGGATAATGACCTTCATTCTGCCACTTTCTACTATTGTTATTAGTGTTATACTGCTAATTTGGGAGAAAGAGGAAAGAGAGAAGAGAAAAAGAAAAGGTAACCTAGGTAGTCAGTGGGGGACACTGTTAGGAATGCAGAAATACAGAACTCCTCTTCAGAGTTAGTCTAAACTCAGGATTCAAATACAGATGGAGAGTTTTCATTGCTGGTTCTTGCTGAAAGAGGATCTAATTGATTTTGGCCGTTATTTAGAGGCATTATAACAACTTCCTGGGGAACAGAGATGTCCGTAGAGAAATGAGGGACAGTCAAATTGTAGCGCACACAGGGCTTCCTTTTGTTATTCCAGTGACCAGTATTGCTGACCAGCAGAACTGGCGTTTTCTCTGGTGGAGAGATATCCTGCATTTCTGTTCAGGGGCTTGCTTACCTAAGAGAGAAGTCAGCTGAGCCATTTGTTATGTGTGTGGAAAAAATACTTCTAGCTTATATGTTCTAACAAGAACATGCACTTCAAACTTGTTTTGTAGAAAACTTAAAAAGGTGCTTATCCCAATAATTTAGAGGTTGTAATGTAATCTTTAGTTTATACTGAATATACTTAGAAAATCTACTAAAATTCAAGCTTCAGCTCAGATACTAAAATAAAGCAGTCAACATAAAGTGACCCTGTGTCATGCCAGTGAGATAGCCCTTATTCATAAATTGTATAAACTTTGATTTTAAAGCAAAATTAAGCCCACAGCAGCAAGACACATGATGAAAGAAATAATGCGTTATAAATGGGCAACCTTGGTGTTTCTTAAGAATACCTACAGTGAGAGACCTTTTAGTTCAGCCAAGGTGGTAGTTTGCAGGGTTTTCCTACCTCTGAAACTTGTTCTTTGCTTTTTCACTCAGCTTACACATACATCAAATCATTTTTCTTTCTCATTTTTGCTTTTATTTTAGTCAAGAAAGATATGTTCTGTAGTTGTTATATGTATAAAAAATTGTGCTCTTCTGATTTTGTGGTGGGTTAATTCTTATAAATATCAGCTTTTAATGCTGGTTTTTCCAACCTCAATTTGAATAGTCATTTAAAAATATCTATGTTTGTTTCCTGCACTTGATCAATCACCACACAAAAGTTCTGTTCAAAAGGTAAATATTTACTAAAATCCCATAAAGCTTTACTGATACGATATTGAAGAGATATTCATGTCTTGTAACTTATTAAGCTAAATCATTTTCCCATAGTTTGCTCTTCTGTACTTATTCTTCCAGCTCACCTTGGCTTCTAATCTGTCTTGAAGACTACATACTTTTGCTACGTTAGCTACTTGCTAAGCTAAGAAATAGCCAATATAGTGAAAGTCATTTAAATTCATCATACTGTTCATTAGCCCAGCGAGCTGCCTCAGGTTCTGACTCAGTTGCTCATTTTCTCTGTGCAGGCTGATTTGGGCACACCAAAGTACTCCGGGAGACACAGGGAGGGTGGGGAAGGTGTCTGTTATGCTATTTCTCTGCTGGGTTTAGGTGTCCACCTGCTGACCCCCATTGGACACCCGTGTGGGATTAGGATCCCACGCCTGGAAACTGTCCTAAAGTCAGCCGCTGAGATTACTCCTCAGGGTACTGAGGAGAGGCTCCGTTTTTTCTGCCAGAACATGCCTGGAAAAGCAGTGATGGTGGTTGTGGTGCTGTTGCCCATTTTTATAAATGAGTTGTTGGATTGTTCACGCAAGAGGGAAAAGCATCAGTTTGTTGCCCTCTTAAGCAGACTGAAAACTGAAGCAGGCTGAAGCTTTCATTTCTCTGCCATCCAGAGAGTCATTCCCCCCCTGCCGCAGCAATCCATGAGCAATGGGAACATCTTTTCATTCATTTTTCAGGCTGTGTCAAAAAGAGGCCTTGTGTCCATATTTGGGGTTTAGAGGAGTTTCCCTAAAGAAATATATCTGGACTTAGCTCTTTGGACCACTTGTGCATTTTCTGTGATAGAGTCAATAGATGCATAAACAGTATTAAGACCTATACTGTGAATTTCGTTTTAGTACTGTGTGGTGTCAAGTAGAAATAACCTCAATGTCTTGCCCAGAGTCACGACATTAGTCAGTCAGAACTGGATCTGAATCCTTAACCTTTGATCAACCCATTTCTCGAGTGATTTTATTTAATTTCTTCTTTAGTAAACTAGTTCAAATCTCAGTTATAGACCTAGATAACTGAATTTTGACTTATCTTTGTTACCAGAAAACTATATTCAGGCCCCAAGACAAATGCTTCTTTATGAGACAGAAGGTCTTATTAAAAACATTAACAAAACTCCTAAGGGGGGGGGGGGACACTTATAAAAACCATTAAAAACCCCTATCCTTATAAAAACTATTTTTATTAGAACACCATTTGCTTTGTCAGGAAAAGCAGGATTAAGGTGGAAGGATCAAACATAACTTTTATTTCCTTTGCTTGTGCTCTAAAATGTGGTTGTTTCTAACATCATTAGTAACTATCTATAAAGGACCTTGCAAAGTGAAATTTCTTAAGCTTTCTTTCTTCTGCTAAGTTACTGGTCATGGTCTGATTTCATTCAGTGAGACTTTAAAGCCGGTTTCAAGAATAAGAAAAAATGAAAAAATACTTGGAGTTCTCCATGCCTACTAGAGATACCAAAAATGTCTAAATCTGGGCAGTATGATAATTGTCATAACATTGCTCTTTTTTGTTCATTCTTTCATCTCTGACTCCTCTCCATAGAGTACTGCAGTGTGCATGTCGCCTATTAAAGACTGAGTTTTAGAATCTGCTTCAGAAGTAGGATGCCACGCAGGAGGAACCCAAGGACACTGAACAGAGCACTGGGGCTCTTCACCAAATTGTGGTCTTTTGCCTTTGAGCATCCTCATATCAGCTTTTTTATTTCTATGAACAGCTCCTTCAAGCAATTTCCAGAACAGCTGAAGGTACTCTAATGTCTGAACTGAGGTTTGTTGTCATATTTCCTATATGTTCTTTTCAATGTTCCTGAACCATGTTTTACATGGAATGGAGTTTTTGCTCACTGTGACCTGGTGTTTTACATTCCTGGTATCCTACAGGCTGAACTGAGCTGTTCTTTTCCTAACCTGCCCTTATCTGTGGCTGCATTATCCTTTGAATTTGTTGCATATCCATCTGATTACTGTTGCTATGAGCTTACTGCCATCTGCCAGATTTGAAAAAAAATCACAATAAAGTGTATTTCTTTATGACCCATCTTCATAAATACAGTTCTGATAATGTCAGATGGATGGTTTGATTAATGGGCTTATCAAAGGTCGGTGGTTTATCCATGTTTCCAATGTTCTTCAGTTCAGGCAAGTGTTTTTTCAATAGACCAGTTCTGAGTTTGTGAAAGTGAGACTGAGGTTTTTAAAAACTGCCACCATTTTTAGTCATCCAGCTCTATTAAAATATAAATATAAACTGGACATCCAAATGCCTTTTGTGCAGCTTTTAAAATCTTAGCTTAAGGGAGCTCTGCTGCAATTGTTGGAGTGACAATCCATTAAACCTATATGTCAGCCAAGTGATTCAAGAAAATTATTGGTAAGCCACCATTTTGGTTTTATTGTTATTGGCTAAAACATTAATGTGGTAGCTTTGCTATCTTGCCTCTGTTTTTCATCCAGACTACTAGCAGTAAAAAGGATGATTGCTTTATTGGAAATGTGCTGCTTACTATAATTCCTTGAATCTTGTCTGTTTTATTTTCTTTTTTCTCACTTATTTTTATTTCTCTTATTACGTGTATAAAAATTCATCAGATGATAATGTTCAATATGTGTAAAGCTTAGAATGCCTCTTATATTTGGCAATATGAAGTTCAGTCAGGGATCTTTTTCAATTCTGATTACTTTTGAACATAATACCTCGTAGCTCTCACCTCCTCTTTACTCACCTATCTTCACAATAGTAAATATTGTCAAACAGGAAAAATGCAGTATGAATCGGTTTCCTGACTACTTTTTCATTTTTCCCTTTTTCTTCCTTACCATTTCCCAAAAAAGGTTTTAAAGCATATATATCTAATTGACTTCCTTTTCTATAGGAAGCGATTAAATGTTATGATAAATGTAATCTGTGGGAACAGATGGGCAGTTATATGCATGATTTCAGATCTCAGCGTTTTTAAAATATATCCTAATATGAATGTTTCCTCCTGTATATCTAGTAATACTAGTAGCTAGAATTTCTGTGTGAGGAAAAATTAATTTAAGAAATCTTTAAAGATTAATTTCTGTTATATTTAAAGCGTATTTTCCTTCTATTTATCTAGCACAAGCCCAAGACCTGTTAAATGCAATTTACACTAACTTTGTGAATAACTGCACTTTACCTTATTACAAAAAAATGTAGACAGTGATTATCAGTGGGTTTATTATCAGTAGGTCTAAAGAAAAAAATAGTTACGATGAAAAAGGACATGGATTATCTTCTGTATTTAGGGACACCTGCCACGATAATTTGTATGGCAGCACTTTAGTTAGACTACAATTGCATTCCCCTAGTCACCACATAAAACTATCAGATAACATGGATCCCTGTCTGACAAAGTTGACAGAGTGGTTATGATAGTATGTAAGTGTGCGTAAATTATCAAAGGTTACAAACTTTCCAGAGTTCCTAGTCACTTGGAGGAGTACAGATTGGAAATAGTTATCACTAGCACTGTGTCCTGTGAAGGGTGGCCTTTGAGAATCTCCTCTTAAATTCTGAAAGATTTTCCAAGAACTGATTGGAAAACAAAGGATTCTGTTACTTTGTCTGCCATTTATGTTGCCTCATTTTTGGCAGCCTAGAATATGAAAGATTGACAGCAAACAATAAAGGGCTAAGGCTCTACTTTTATATATTTGAAAGAAATTTCTTAAGGAGCATAGTTTGCTGCTAGTGATAAGGCCTGCTGAGATGGAAGTTCAGATGCTAGTGGTATTGAAAATAGAGTTGAGAAGGTGATGTGGGTTTAAAGCTGTGATCCTTTAAGTAAAGCTCCAGTGAACAAGTCATTGTGCCGTGTTCATTTTAGAAATCTGTTGAAGGGTCTCAGCCTGTTATCGCTAAGCTCTCCGATAGTGTGAAATGGCTTTGTTTTACTACCACATATGCAATGTTTCTACTGACTTGTGGAGTTTAACCTCTCAGGGCCAATCAGGAAAAGTACAAATTTCTACTGTTCACAAAATCTCCACCACTGACTCTTGTTATATATGTATCTTCTCACAGTGTATTGCATCTTCAGACTGTTTTACAGTGCTTAACTATCTCACAGCAATATTTTGGGGATGACAGTCTTTCTGAACTTCACAACAGATAAGCTGAGGTTGCTGCATAGTCATTGATTAAGCAGCAAAAAAATAATCGTACTAAAGTATGGTTTCAGTTTCACATTCAGCTCAACTGCTTTCGAAATCCAAGAAGTTTCCTCTGAGAAGAGTTTTTTCTTTGAAGCTAGTGTAATTTTATTTTCCATGCAGCTTCAGAAATCAATATTTTTAGCATGAGCAAAATGAAATACCCAATGCTTTCCAGTTGAAACAGGTATTTGGAAATGCTCATCACTAAGCTATATATGAATTTGGCCTAGTATATTAAGTTTTGAAAAATATTTTATACCATGAACATGCCTGTTTAATCAACAGCAATGACAATCAACCCAGAAGCTATATTCACAGTTTGGATTAACAGCTTTAGTTAGGGCTGTACTCTTTCTCAGGGAATCTCTACATTTTAAACAATATTATTCATGTTTTAATTAAACTGAAAATTTGTAATTGATAGAGCTAATTTTATTATGTACCTTATTTTATTTCACCTAATACCATGTATATTTAGCTTCAAATATTTTCAGTTTTTCATTTGTTCCTTGGCTTTGCCCTAGAAAATTTATAACATACTGTGAGAGTTATAATTGATTAATATTGTATTCTTTTTAATTACAGTTACTCTTTAAATACCACTTAGATATTCTTACCAAATGTTATATACTGTTCTTAAAATATTTACTTTTTTAAATGGTAAGAGTTGTAGTCAGGCAAAATTTACATATAAATTACATCTCTTGCTTGAAAAATTGCAGAACACACTGGACAAAAAGAGAAAAAAAGGGATTCCACAGTTTTGCTCTTCTATCAAAGGTGGCCTAGGAAGGTTTCAAATTTGCTATTGGCAAGTGCTCAGCTTTGCCAAAAAGTTGGGCTTGGACATTTTTAGAACTGAAAAGTGGATGTTTATTCCACATGCTGTAGGAAAAATGGAGCTGCCTTTTATTTTTTTAAATAAAATCACTGCAGAATTTTGCTAATAGAGAAAATAGCAAAATTTTTTACTCTTGTTTTGGATAGGTTCTGATCATTTATTTGCTGTGAAATTGGTCCTGTGCCTATTAATGTCATTTTTATCCTCCTGTCTATGCTATAAAGAATCCTAGCTTTTTATCACTGGAAAGGAGAAGTGGAATTTCAAGCCCAATTCTTGCACAAATTACACCTCTTGCCAAGTGTCTAGCTTAGCTCTCCTTCTTTCTTCCATGGCTCCTTACGCTGTGCAGTTGCATGCACTTCACCACTGCATAAGTGCCAGTGAGGACTTGAGTGCTTTCTGCTTGCTGTAGAGGTTAATGCAAGTTTCCACCCTCTCAGTTTGAGTTAATTCCTCTAAAGATGCAAAGATGCTTTAATTTTTTTTTCCCCTCTAACAAAATCCTGACTTCAAAAAGTAGCCAGAGCTTTTGATACATCAGGATACAAGAATACAAAAATAACAGACTTCTGAAGCAACAGTCCAGAATTCTCTCCAATTATTCCTGCTCTTAGTTTTTCTTAACACACTTTTTTTTTTACCTACCTTAGTCTTTATCACATTTGAAATAAGTGCTAAAATAGCTGTGTGATCATATGATTAAAGACTATATCATAATGCATATCTTAATCATGTATCATAAGGCTGGAATATTAAATCCACAGAGGCTGCCTCTTGACATTTTTCTAACATTTGCATTGCCTTTTCTCGAAATTTTCTTATCACAATTTTTGCAATTTTCCATATGAAAAAGCACACACTGCACACACACAAATACACACAAAGAAAAGACACTAAATTCCTTTATATCAAACCCTATTGGCTACTAGCATTAGTCAGCAGCAGCTTCAAGTCCTCTGAAGACCTCTTGAGCCTGTGGAGTAACAGATAGCTGTCATAGGCTGTTTGTCCTATGATATGTCAGTCAGTCATTGGGAGGGGCTGAGGCATGCTGTGTGGGTATGTTTCACAGTTGTGTGCTGACCGAGGAGGAATGCTGAGACATGGGGGCCTCACAGCTCCTTCGGCATCCAAAGGATGATTTACTGCATCTGGAAGTCAAGAGTTGCAAGTCTTTACCATTCTCTGCTCTCAGCAAACGGTTATGAAGCCTTTTGTCAAAATGTGTCATCTCAGGAAATTGCTGATCAAAATAACAAGCTCTTGTCATCGATTACATGCTATGCTCATTCTTATGGTGGTCATATGGCCTGCTGTTAGTGGCCTTGTAAAGTCTGTTATGAACCTGCAGGGTCAGATGAAACCCTGGGATGGGAAGGAAAGTTTCCACAGCCTGGCTGGGCTCTTATCCACTATGAAATCCATTTCCTGAGCCTTCAGCATCTTCAGGGGCTGGAGTGTTGCTCTGTTTATCCCCAGTACACTGAAGCACAGCTGGACCTGAACTCTAGCATCTCCTGTAACATCAGGAGATGTTCAGTATCCAGACCATGGATCCTGCCTTGTCCTGCACCAAATGTCTCCCTCCTTCACCTCCCTGTTCTGCACAGGGTGTCATTTCTCCCTTCCCACTTCCGTATCGGGTTTGTCCACATCCCAGCTGTTATATCCTTGCAACCCATATACCCTTTACTCACTCACTTTCCTAATCTGGCCCTCTTAAATAAAAAGGCAAAGAGCTCTGCTCCAGTATATGACCCAATATTACAGGGGATAGGCTACAATGCCTATTGTTATCTTCTTTTCCCAGTATCAAATTACGGTACCTGTACCATATATTCTGACCCCTGTTTCACATATCCATATGCCTGTAATGCTTTTCCTTCTTTTCCCTTTCCCTCCCACTATGATCCTTCTTCTTTTACTTCCTGTGCCCCCTCTTGGCTTCTGTCCACCCTTGTTTTGCATCTTATAACTTGTTTCTTTCCCTATTCCTTGATCTGCTTTGTAACAAGCTGCCTATTCCTTTCTTTGATATAGTTTGGCAAGACTAAAGCAAATAAGGACATTGTTTTACAGTATTAATGCAGAAAAAAACCCGGTAAAGTTGGATTGTGAAATATCGACCTCTCACATCTATCAATCTTCTCCTTTTCTGGAGATGGCTCTTCAGCCTCAGAGATGATACGTTTGAAGCAGCTCCTGAATCTCAGAGTATGCAGCTGTATCTGGTGGGCTGTATGCTGCTTACAGGATCCTGTACTGTTTCAAGTGAGGTCTAATGTCTTTGCTAGGTGGCTAGCTAGTGGGTGAGAAAGACGAGACTAGTGGAGGAGGAACCATGTCAGATACCCAGCTTTTATCCACCTTTGCTCATATATCAACACCCTTAGAAAGGAAAATGGCAGCTGCATGTCTGTCCTAAGAGGCTTGACCAGTTAGAGAATTAGTGATATGGAAGCAAGAGGAGTCATTTCTCATATGGCATAATAGTCTCTGGCATGTGGTTTTCTTTGATAAATGAGCTGTGCTGCTTTAAAATATGGAGCATGCATGTGAACTTAAGCTGTGAAACTTTGGGTTGCATGATTAACATTTGGACAAAAAATCTAATTGCTAGCATGTATTTTCATCTGACTTTATAAGCTTTTAGGCAATCTTCCAGTCCTGCATTTTGAAATTAAGATACTTTCCAAATAAGTCAAATGTAAAATTGGAAAAAACTTGTAATACATTCTGGTAGTTCCTCGGTTGATTATCCTGATAGTGTGATTGATAAAATCACTATGTGATTTTACTTCATGTAGTGTTGGATAGCAACTTTTGAAAGAATGCTTTATTCTTCCTCAAATTGGAAAATATGTCTGTGTAACTTACTAACTTATCAGAGAACTTCACACAATTTGTTCTAGCCATTCTTGATTTGAAAAACACTGATTGCACTAAAGAACCTAGAAGAATACTGGATTTTGTAAAATACTGGCAGTTGAGCCAACATGCTTTTCTAAAGGACTGGAATGACAAGATATAGCAAGTATTTGTGGTTCTCCCTGGTTATTTCCGAGTTACAGAGGGGAAGTGCTTTAATGCTGCTGAGTGGCTGTGTCATCATTGGTGGTCATGGTGGGGAGGCATATTCTGTGGGGCCCCCACGTATCTGGTTCTCCACTCAGGGCTACAGAAGGATCAAAGTTGGATGATGAAGCAGTTCCGTGGTCTCTGTGTGCCCAGGCTGTGTTGCAACTGCGTGGAAAGAGCCCTGATGCTGCAGCAAGTACCCACCCGGCAGTGTGGTAGACACACAACAGTACTTGAGTTTCCCTGTTGAAGTGATTGGCCTCGATTCTGGGAGAAAACATCCTGAGTCCAAAATGTCACCAGCAAGCACATGGTCTGTAGCTACAATCCTCCCCATGAATCACTTGAGGGTTTAAGCAGCTAAGGAATTACGGAGAAATGGCCACAGGCAATGCTGCACCTGTCACAGTATCTGAATATTTTGAATTCACTAATCACAAAGTTTGTTGTAATGTGATTGTCCCTGATCTGGGGATGTGTAGTTGCCAGCAGATCATAAGAACTGCACTTTGACTCCCTGTGGAAATAGTCTTTATTTACTGTATAATTAATTTCTAACTTAAATGGCTGAATAAAACGAGGCCTGGCATTAAGTTTGATGCTGATTTTCTGGCTGCCCCTCAGGGCACTGCTTTCCCTCTCGGTGTTCCCAACATAATTAAATAGCATTCATCCTCTGAAGGACTTCCCAGGTAGAAAAGAAAGAAAAAAGAACTGTGGGAGCTGGGAGTATGTAGGGAAAACAGAGAGAACAGAGTGAAGGACCTTAGCATGGGAGAAGGGAGTGATGAGGAGAGGGTAAGGCCAACAGTTGTGGGCAGGTGAATGTGGTTAACACACATCCTTCACTTGTAGCTGAGGATCTCAAGTGGTTCAGAAATACAAGCAAGTTATTGTGGTATTAGCTGATGCAGTGTAACTTGTTCTGTGTGTTTAAAAATAATAATTCCTTTGGATTACCAGTACCTCTGTTGGGTGGATATATTTGTAAAAGTTAGGAAATTGTTTTAGAAGGATGATGGGCCACATTTTCAGGAGTGGCCACTGCTTTCAGATATCTCAATTTTAAATGTGTATCTTGAAATACACCAGGCCATAATTTCACAAGGGTTTGTAGCCAAAGCGCCTGTTCACCGTAGTAAGAATTTTTGATAATGACATTTCTGGAATTTAAACCATAAATTTATTTTGGAAAGGAACCATGAAATCAGCGTTCCCCTGCAAAAACACTGGCCCAAAATACCTTTGCAATCGCTATATGACAGAATTAGGAAAAGGTACTAGATTCTACATTCAATCTGTGCACTTTATTCAACTTTATTCACAAAAAGCATACTGAGAGAAACTAAAAGGAATATTATACTGCAAGGGGAGCATATGATGCTAATTTACTACATCAGAAATTTGTTCCACTGGAATTTACAAGTTCCAATTATGGAGCTGTAGTTTATAGAAGTTAAAAAGAATCTTGTAGTTTATGAAGTAAGTTAAGAACTGCAACTTTGCAGTTTTCATCAAGAATCACAGATGATAAAGAGGGTAGAAATTTACTCTTAACTGAAGACCTATGACTAATTCAAGCTTTTTTCTCTCTCAGCAGGGATAAAAGGGGGTGGCAATGGGTGGCACAGGATGTATTGAATTAAAAAGTTAAAAATACAGAAATGAGTGTAGAATGGGCCTTCAAGTAGCAATCAGAAAACATTTAAAGTCTGTTGCTGGGTTTCCATCTAAAAGGTAGGCACTTTATAGACAGATAGTTTAGATAAAGGATCAAATCCTGGAGCTCATAGGTTTAAACTGGCTGATTATCTATCCCCTTTCCTTTGGGAATATGGTTTGCTGCTTTTCTCCAGATACTACTTCTCATCAATTACACTGAATGTAAATGGCAGCACACATGAACCTGGCATGGATTTGGTATTAATTCTATGGTAACTTGCATTTTCTGGAATTTTGCTGTTGTCAGCCTTCATATGTCTGTGCTTAAAGTACCTGATTTTACTCTAAGTACTCAAAGCGAAGTTGGAGCAGACTGCTGTCGCTGCTGAAGGCAAGAGGGCCACAGAGCAGAACGTTATACTTTGACCTGAAAACTTGCAGAGCACAATCTCTGTAGGGAGCCTCAGTGGATCGTCTGCGGGGTCCTGAGCGCCGCGATACCGCAACTTGGGGATATCGGTCTTTGTGCCTCGCTGAGTGCTGTGCAGAGCGGGGGTCAAAGAGGCCCTTTACTACATCTTTCTTTTTGTACTTATTTACCTTCATTTCAGTGTACTGACTGAACATTAGCCAAACATTTTGCAGTTTATTTTTGATGCTGTATGTATTAATTATACATGCAGAATAAAGTAGATAAATCATACAGTGAGTCTGTGGGGAAAAAATTGGTGAATCAGTAGCTGGAGAAACACTGTTATTAGGCTGTCAGCTGCTCTCAGAAGAGACTGTTGGATATGTAGCACAGCAAACTTCAGCCAAATGACCTAGAAAGGCATATGTTTTATCTAGATGTCAGCCCACTTCTCAGGAAATAAGGTATCACAAGTTAATGGTTGGTCACTGAGTACTCACCTTTGGTAGGCCTGCCCTGCTCTAAACAGATTTCTGCCCTCATTCTTCCTCCTCTAATAAACAACACAAACTCTCAGCTCACATGCACAGTGAAGGGAATGATTTCACTGGGACAGTTTTTGTTTAAGCCACACTTTCAAATCTTTCCATTAAACTGTCTAGTCTGCTGCTGGTTTACCAGCAGGTAGGCTGTGGCTGCAGTCTTGCTGTGCTAACCAGTGTTATATGATTGTTTCATGGAAGTATCTTGACTGTAGCCTTCTGCTATCTTGTTCCATTCATACCATATGTTCTTTGGCTTATCATATTTTTTGTTTGCAAAATGACAAGACCTGATCTTTGACTTGGGTTTTACACACTACTATTATTATACTCTGTCTCATAGGAGCTGTTGTAATTGTCTCTCTGTTTAAAGCTAATTTCAAAGCAACAATGAGATATTTAATATTGTGAACTAAGTGCTAAATGGAATGTGGATACCACCAGCTCCTATCTTAAACAAGATACCAATCCTGGAAGTACTGCTAGTGATAAAAATGGGGAGAAAAATAGACAAGATGTCTTTGATAGGATGTAGAGTCTCCTAGCTCACAACTTCTGTTGTTTTCTAAGTGTAACAATAATTCTTAGATCCTTCTGAAATTCAGCCATGAAGGCAAAATCTAGCAGGAGTCCAGACTTGTTGCAAAAGTAAGATATTACCAGTTTAAATGCCTTGATGATGTAGGAGGTGGGGACTGTTGTGCTAGCCTACTGTGTGGTGCTCTCAGAATCTCACTGGGGCCCACAGCCTTCTGAACGGATGCATTTTTTCCAAAAAGTGTGATTACATTCAAAGACACAACAGCAGTCTGTCATATTATTTTCTACTGACTCACTTTGAGTGTAGTGGGCATGACTTATCTCGAGTGCTCCAGAGGCCCCCGGAAGGATTATAATGTGATTAATTAACTAAAGGGAACATCATAATGAGTGAAAAATGAGATGCTGAATTTTTTTTATGTGAGCATCTCCTCCTTTAAAGTATATGCAGTATGAGTATTTCTTTAATGTAATTTTTCTGCCTGTGTCTCATTTTCCGTATTTCTTCACCTACTCCAGAAAGTTCATACTTAAGAACCATAATGAAACCCACATGTTCATCAGTGCTATTGGAAGTATTCATAATTGATGGTTGGAGAAGGGTGTTACTGTGAGTGCAGATTGATCACTAGTAATAGATGGGGCGTACATGTTGCTAGCAGGTTTTTAGAGATATTTATGGTATGAATTGTATAGAGAGAATCTGATGTTTTTGAGGTGAATGCATGGTAACATGAGTACCAGCAGGCAAAATGCTCGCTTTGCCCATGAATAAGGAATGTTAGCAACAGCGTAACGCATATGTATGGATGCACAGAAGCACGTACACACCTGCAGACACATATGGAGCTGGGAAGTTCCAATATCAAGGACAAACCTAAAAGAGACAGAATGAACTTTGACATGAAAAGACTGGATACTTCTTCCATCAATTCTGCAGAAAGTGACTCATGTTTTCTGATATGGCTGGTTAGTGATACCACCGTGCCAGTTCACCCATGTCAGGCTTTCAACCCAAGCCCTTCAAAAACAGCTTATGATGCCATTTCCTTCCTCCCCGCCCACCCTTACCCTTTTGGATATCAGCCAGGCTCTAATATTTTTCCTTTAAAGTTGACACTTGAGTAGTTTTGACCTTGACTGGTTTTGTGCTGAAACAAAGGATGTTTGTGTCCCCTTTTTATCTTTTTGCTTTTTATTGCCTCTCCTGACTAGTCTAGCCAGCTTATTTCCTGGCAGATTGGTTCCTTATCTGCCAAGTCAATCAAAATTATGTAGAACTTCTTCTATGTGTAAACTGGATTAACATTACACCAAGCCCAAGCTTTCTATTTTATCTGACTTACATAAAAGACTTACTTCCACAGCCTTTTGCTTCCTTTCTTTTTTCTTTTTTTTTTCCCAACCTTTATTTGTGGGACAGGCTCTCTGAAAAAATGATTAAAAAAAAAAAATCTGTCCTTTGTTGCCCTTTTAAGTTAATTCTTTGTTGTCTGTGACTGACTGAGGCAAATAGCATTTGTATTACGATCTTTGGCCCTGCACATTGTGATGGCTTCAGAAATCTGTTCAATGCATGATCTTAGGAAACCCTCATGTTATCTTCCTGGGCATCAATCTTTTGCAGATTTGTTTACTCTTTTTCTTAGCGTGGAACCTCCAGCAAGGATCAAACGACTTCCTTAGAAAGTTGGTGATCACTTAATTAACACACTTGCAGTTTTTGGGTTGTCCTGCACAGATCCATAAAGATCTCTATTGTACTCAGTTATTTACAATTTCAGAGACATTTTATGGAATTTCTAAACTGAGAAGCTGATACAGTCTGAGCACTACTTGCTGATCTATCTTGTTTGTTTGTTTTGTTTTGCTTTTCTGGAAGCTTTAGATGTGTAGAATGTCACCTAGTTTATTCGTTTCTGGTAAATTAGCTGCAAAGATTTCTTCCTGATTTCCAGTCTCTCTTATTCCTTAACAGTTTTCTTTCTTTTTTTCTTGATTCTTGTATGCTAACGTTTGATGTAATATTTAATGTATTTTCCAGGCTCACCTCTTATGTGCTTGTCCTTTCAAAATATTTTCAAATTGTCATTTTTCCAAATCCTCTTTTCTAGATAGCTACTTAAACGCAGTTCTCTTTTTTTTCTTACCTAAAGCCAGGTAGCATGTTTTTTCTGAGGCAGGTCTGATGATGTGGTGATGTTCCTATCACTGGAAATATTTAAATAAAGATCAAATTAAATCTTTGAGCAAGCTTACAATGGAAGCATTTTTGCTATCTCCTGTCACCACATATTACATATGGGAACTGATACTATGATTTGCTCTTTTTGGTACTTCCATACAAAGAAACACTGAAACAAAGGATTATGTTCAAAATAATATCAATTTCCTGGTTGTTTTGTAACAAGATTAAGGGAAAGAGTGGGAGGAGGTCAGTCTAAATACTCAAACTAATGACTATATCATAATCACTGATATTGGGAAAGTACAAAACAGAGGCAGCTGAGCAGAAGAACAGCAAACTCCAGTGATTTGTATTGTTAGGAAGATGTTCAATTTTTGGAAAGCTTCCATGTGAAGTACAGTTACCAAAGGCAAACTATTTTCTCTCTCATATTTTCTAAACCTTGTGGTTTAGGAAGTTACTCTGCAACGCCATGTTTCACTTTTATCTTGATTGCACATCCCTACAGTGCTGTCACACAGCAGCGCGTGACTTGTGATCAGTGGGTGTTGTGTTCAGATGCCATTCCCCAGTCAGGGCTCCACTGTATGACCTGCTAGCCCTTGTACTTAGCTGCAGGAAGAACCTGGTTTGCTGCCTGTTCGCACCCCACAAAGGAGTGGTGGCACCCCAGAGATGATGTGGTTTATCTTCTGTCTAATCTTCCATGCAAACTATTGCACTTATCTCTCTGAGGTGTGAGGTCTGAGTCTTCAGTTCTTACCTGGATTTTGGTAAGAGTCTTGACGGCCAGGTGGCTTGGTCACCTCTTCTTGAATGTGGGTCGTAGCTAGCATGAGGAAGTCATCCCATTTAATTCCATCACATTCCCTTAACTGTGTCTTCTCAAAAGACATGGCTTTTCCATCTGACCAACCAGCTGCTAGAAATGGGCCATATTTGTACCTTTGTTATCCATTCTTAAAAAAAAAAAAAAAAAAAAAAGCTCAAATCCTTGAGTGATTTGGAGCATTAAGAACAAATGAACTGGAAAAGTTAATTACCAAGAAGGACATGCTAAGAGTAAGATGCAAGACTGATTGTATTTTTTTGTGATGAAGAAGATAAAGAGGTTAAGATAAAGCTAACTCACAGATAGGTTGAAAAAGAAAAAAGGGCAAATGTGGATTTTGCACTGACAATTTAAGATCAAGATCCAGGAGAATGGTAACTGACATTTTATGAAATGGTAGCTTCTCAGAAATGTTGGTATACTGTGGTTGATATATTAAGTAAAATCGATATATTTGTATGTTTTTAGCTTAGGATCCCTAATAAAGTTGGAATTTGAAAATGCTACATTTTGGGCTTTCTCAGTGTTGTATTTCCCATTTGAGGTCCTGTGTTTTAGAAAGCAACTTGATATATATATTTATATGTAAAATATAATTTATATAAAATAAAACATAATTTTTATATACATATAAAACATTTTTATGGTATTTTCCATGCTCATCTTGTTTTATTTGTACTTTCAAAAGTAAATGGCAGTCACTGTCAGGGGAATTATGTATCAAACTGCTGTGTTTTAAATTTAGTGAGGCTTTTGTTTTCCTTTCAACTTTTAATTGTAGCCATTTATAATTCATCCTTGGTATGATAATGTGTGAGGATAATCCACTAAGAAAAATAATATTTTCCTTCAATTAAACTTATGAATGGGTAGATGGTATTTTCTTGATTCCCTGTAGGATCACCTGTATGATACATGTGAAAAGCAGATCAGTTTATCTAAAATACAGCTAAACCCAATTGAACTAATGTAGTTACTAGCTGTTCCTAACATCTGTGACAATAATTTCACTCCAGGCTATTTTAATGTCAGCTTGCTTTTTGGGACTAATTGTGAACAAGAAATAATCACCATATATTATGCAGACTAAGAAAGCAAGGGCAAGGTGTACAAGGTAGGTTTGTTTGCTATCCTGAAATTACTTATTCTTCAGTTTTCCTCTGTCACTTTCTCTATTCATATATTTACAGCTTATATAAATAATCCGTGTCTGTGTTTCCTTTAGTTTGGTGTTCCAGAGAGAAAAAGGAAACATAAAATCTTTATGTGAGTGGAATAATTTTCTTTTCAAGAGGAAAGCAACTCTGCTAAGGTGGATAACAGCAAAAAGCCAATTTTCTGAAAAGACTGTAGTGTCATGGAAGCAGCCCACAGGAATTCTGGTTCAATTTAGTATGAAGAGCATAAACACCTGAAGCTGAACTAGAGCAGTGGTCTGTTTGTGGGTGTGTGCACACATATCCAAGAGTATGTGTAAGTCTTAGTGTTGACTTTCCTGGACTTTGAATCCAGCCCATGTTGATGGAAAACAGGCTTTTTTGGACCTACAACCATGATTCTTTAACTAATGAGTGTGTAAATATGCCCACTGAGTTCATTTCATGTAAATCATCTATGCATATGATGTAATTGATGATGGAATAGAGTCCATAGATCTCATTGTTTAACAGCATGAATTGATGAAGTGCCACGACTTTATTGACAGTCAAACCACTTCTGAAATAACTGTAATAAATCGAAGTATAAAAATTCTCCTATGTGTTTCTTATAGCCTTCCTGTGCTGGAAGTGTTGAATTTTGTGTGGTTCTGCTTTGAAAAGCAATTCTCTGAAAATGACGTAACAAGGTTCCATTTTATGTCATCTTTTTTACTTATCATATATGCTCAATTTACAAGTAAAGTAGTATTTGATTCTGCTTTTTTTTTACTAGCCTACTGCATAGCTGGGACTGAGGGCCAATTTTCTCACCGTAGACTGTTAATAAGACTTAAAGGTTTTCAGAACAAATCATTTGTTCAGTACCTTCATATGTGCATGTTTATAACATCAGAATTAGTAAGCAGTTCTTTTGGCTCAAGAATGAAAAGCTCCAGTTTGTGCTGTCTATGTTAGCTCAGGAGACCTGATAGGACTGAAGTGCAGCTTTCATTTTCATTTCAGTTGATTACACATTGCTATAGTATGCACAAAATATAATATGAGGCTGCATTCTGGTCCTGCAGTGGCGTTTCTTTAACATTTCCTTATTGAAGGTTGTGGCCTTCCTTGTGGCTGGCTAGCAGCCAGGAATTGGGGCAGTCTGGTTACAGTAGATTTGTACCTACTAAGGCACTGAGCGGCATGAAGCTGGTGGTAGAATGAGTATGCTGGAGAGTTTTAGTAAAGACACTACAAAAAATGACAGGGTGATGCAAAAGACAGTGTAAATGGGGAGTATACAGATGTCTTTTAGGGTTCCTGGGGCTGAACTGTCGTGAAAAGTGCAGTTTATTGCTAGACAGAGCAGTGCTGATTGTAAATAGTTAAAAGGAACAGACCTGTCGAATAAGAAGGATTATTTTCCCACAGAAAATCAGATTTCTTTTAAGGTATTTAGGTGCCTACCTACTGCTGATTTCACTAAGAGTTAAACAGTTAAATAACATGTCTGACACGTAGTGACGTCTTTGATGTCTTGCGTGCTACTATTATCTGCACAGGCATCTAAATGGTAGGAAGTGCTGTGCAAATAAAGATACACTGAAAGAGAATATCCTCATTCATTACAAAAATGACCTTTGGAAAATGCATGATGTATTAAAAAAAAATTGATGACAAGGTAATATGACCTGTTACACCCATGCTAGACACCCATTTAAACAGAAATTCTGTTTAAATTGCATTTTAATACCAATGTCATTTGATTTTTCCTTCTCCTGTATATTTATCAAGCGGTGATGTACAACTGACAGTATTACTCAGTGGTGGATAATTCTGTTGTTAAGCCTCAGTGTTCTGGTTAGAATTCTGTATTTTCTATCAATCTTTGTTGACGGGCTATTATAGATCAGCCATGGTTCTTACAGTGTTTCTGTTGCTTAATGGCATGTGGTACATATGACATAATATCTGATATGACTGTAGACACATGCATTTGTGTTTGTGCATTAAACATCACTACTGTCTGACAGTTCAGCTCTTTCAGCATCTGGCATACAAATGTTACTGGTCAGTGTCTTAAATTACTGTGAACCTGTCCTAAATGGGTTCATTTAAGTGTAATTACATTAATTGGTCTGCATAGACTTATGGCAAAATTATTAAAGCCACTGTAATATTGCAGAGGAGCAGTAAGTTGAACATACTGCTTGTAACCTGTGACTGTAAAAGTGTTTCTAAGCAATTACAAAAGATATATCTGTCTGGGAGTTTAGATGTTCTACCTTAGGTATACTGTTTCCTCAAAGTACCTGAATATTTTATTGTCATGCAGAAGCTCCAAATGACCCATAACTTGACAGTTGTTGGAAGGTAAAATGGGGGAAAATCTCTTTTTTTTTTCACATGAAGATTGAGATGAACTCGTCAATAAAATATATTCTGCCTTACTCTGAGTGATAGTAGTTGTAAGTTAAAAGGAACTCTTTCATCCTAAACCACAATTGTTCTTCTAGTAGCATTCCCTTGATGTTTTCTTAAGATTTTTTTCTGAGTTCCTAGAAAACAGGAAGTGTTTACCCAAACTTCTAAAACAAGCTTTTGTTGCTATTTTAAGAATATGAACAATGACACGGGCTAACCAGGATACAAATTATGAAGAAGGGGACTGAAATACTTACTTTGGATTAGCTCCTGGCTCTGAATATTCTGTCAGTCATGCAGTGTAAAAGCATGTAGAAGAAGCTTTTTGGCTGATGCAAACTATTAGTGCCTCTTTGAAAGGAGGTGAGTGATGGCAGTCAACCCTAAACTGATGATCTGCTCTATATGGCTTTCACATATGAAAAATGCATGGTTGCTCCCATTCTTAATGGATGCTGCTATCTTGTTACTGCGTGTGTAACCTCGTGTATCACTATGTCAAGCTAGTACTGATCTCAATTTTAACATGGTCCATGGATATCACACAGTCGCTTAAAACTTCAGGGTTTACACTTTAGCATAAAGCAGTGAGTAAATGGACTGTTTTTGCAGCCAAATTTTGGGACTGTTGTGTGCGCAGAGCAGAGCAGCCATAGTTCTGGGCAGTGTAATGTACTGCACTGTAGGGGAAGTGAATCCAAGACAGAGCTCTAAGGACACAACCATTGGGCTCCCATGCCGACTTAGCTGAAAGCATCATGCTATTTCACTTCTTTACTGAATTAGTGCCTAAGTATCAACATTTGGTGTACACATGAATTCTGGAATGGGAGATGTAGATATTTATCTCATCTTTCTTGTTTGCTCATGCTAGAAAATTTCAGATTGACTCTTTTCTACCAGTTTTTCCTTGTAAAATTATTTAATTTAAAATTTTAGGCTTAAATAGCTAAAATATCAGGCTGATGTCTTATTTTGTTATCACTGCATAAAAATACAGTCTGTAACTGTGAGCTTTTCAACCTATATATTCTTTAGCTGATAGTTCTCAGAGGCTTTAAAGGAGCTGTAGTCATGTAAAAAATGTAAATATGGATTAAAAAAAAAATACATGTACTTTTCTTTAGATAGCCCATAATGGCTCCAGTGTGTAAACATGTAATTATGGAGTTTTCTTAAATGCTTACTATTTACTTAATAGTCCGTGAGGGCTACAGAAGGAGCTCTTTATTGCTTTGCAGATCACTGAACTTATAGACTGCATAATAACTCCTTTGAAGTCAGCATGTGCTATTTTAATGTGGGTGCTGTGTGGAAGTCCACATGCCCACCTCCCATTTTAAAGAGAGAACAGTAAAATGATCTCCTCCTAATAGGAAAAGCAGTTGTTCCACACTCTGGGAGACTTCAAATGCTGTATTAAAGAACAGATACCCTTACTGATTTAGGGAGATGGAGTTTGGGTTTTTGTTAGGTATTTTGTGGCTTTTATTTTTAGACAGTATGACCCAGATTAACATTTTTGCAGCTGAATTGTGACTTTCTGAATATAGAGCTTCATAAAAGAAAACATTGACATGTTTTTAACATTTGGGACACGATCAGTCCAATTTTAATCTTTACAAATTTGATGCTGTTAGGCTTTCAAGGGCTGGTGTGGAAAAGTTGCCAGCCTGAGAGTCAGGAAGGGCAGGAATGATATCCAGAGTATATCTTTTTTGCCTATTGCTATGATAGTAGTCAGCAATGTTTTCTTCCTGATCAACTTCGCAGTTTCACTCCTGGACCCAGTCATTAAGGTGCCTGGCATACGGAGCAACAGAGCCTCTGGGACCATGCCCATAATAAGCCTAAATAAGGCTATTTCTAGGCCAGAGGTCAGCAGGGTGAAGCAGGAGCTCTTTTCTGCTTTAATGGGGGGAGAGAAGTGATGTGAAGAAGCCCAGAAGAAGCAGAGAATCAGGAGGAAGGACCAAGTCTGAAGAACATGCCAAACTGGAAGGTGAATCTTGACTAGCTGGCAGTCTCTGGAAGGGAAGAAAAAGCGTTCCTCAGGTGGTATGGAGACAAGTGGTGGAAGAAATGAAACTCCTCCTTCCTCAAAAATCATACGTTGTTTGTGTTCTAGGAGCTGGAAGAAATTGTAAGTTAGTTTAAACAAACTATTTCTGCAGGAAAAAGGGAAAAAATGCACAGTACTGTGAAGACCTCGGTAGTGTTCCTGAGCAGCGTAGGAATAGAAGATCAAGCTTGAATTTTCATAATTTCATTTAACTTCTCTAATATGTAATTAGCTGCATCCAGATGTCCAAGAAATTACCTCTAAAGAGTAAAAGTGATAAAAATTCTGAGTCTGACAAGACTAATGAGCTAAAAAAATGCTTATATTCTGATGACTGAGAAGGGCTATTATTCTTTTCTTTTTGCATAAGAGCTTGTGTCTACCAAGTGCCTCAAAGCAAAAACAAACTCCATCTCTCAAAAAATAAATCTTTTGCCAGGGAAAAAAACATGGGCTGTTTCAACAAGTGTATTGTAAATATCTTAATTTCATTACCAAATTAAACAAAAAGTTGCTCACAAATGAGAAATGAATGAGCTAAGTGAATAACTGTGCCTAAATATGAATGCTAGCATTCAAGACAGAGAGTTTAGTTAAGATAACAGTTCTTAAACTGCAGCAATCTGTTATATATTTGAGGTAAGGATGTATTGCGAATGAAGAGTTTGTTGTAATGTCAACATGCATGTCAAAGTTAGATACAGCACCATGAATTAGGAATAATGACACTGTCACATTTTATGTATGTCTTCCATTTTGGTTTTATGATGTAGCGTAATGATGTTCTGTTAGCTGACTAATTTGTTGATGTTCTACTGTATACAAAGGGGCCATTAGATGCACCAACATAAAATCATTTCCTATCAGTCATTCACAGAAGAGTTTATTAAAAGGCAACATAGTGAATATCTGATTGGTTCCTGATCCAGTTTGTAGTCTGTTATGAAAACATTGTTACTAGTGGCACTGATCTGCAGACTTGGTAGAGATAGTTAATGTTCTCCATCTCCACAGTCCTTGAACTGTCTTTTCCAGAACCATCAAATCAGCATGCGGGTTGTACTGATTTTACCTTTTATTGAAACTGTTGTGCTGATGAGACAGGGCCTTACAGTCTAGAGCTTTTCTGAATCTCACTCTTGTAAAATATGTATTACAATTATATATGCATGTAAAATATAAAGGGAAAGAGAAAAAAGAAAGCAACTCAGATTGTTTTTGGTTTTTTTTTCCCCTTGGATGAACTGAAAATTGTTAGGACTGAAAGTGAAATAGTTAAAAACAATGACTTTTAAATCATGAAGCTCCTAAATGTGCATCTCACAGGGACAAGTGGGGAGGGGATTTCATGCCTCTCAAGATGAAATATGTCCCCACTCTGAAGAGCTCTGGTACAAAGACTTTGTAGAGAGAGGATTAGGAAAACACCGTAGCTCCCTTTCCCCATGGAGCAGCCCATGAAATGGGGCTATGTATTTAAAAAAGACCCATCAAGACTAAGCTAGTTACAGTACATTTCCATCTGCAGGGGAAGAGAGGAAAAAAGTAGTTGACCTGTTCTCCTGAAATGTCTGTCCAGCTTAGACATATGTCTTAGGTCAAAATAAATTGTCCATGGGATAAATCTATTTGTTTCCACTGACCAGTGGCAGCGTAAAGTTTCTACTTTAGATGTAACCAAATTACTTTTAGATGTACAAAGTCAGATGATGCAAATTTCAACATAGCTGTGTAGATACCTATGAAAGCCACATGTGCGTTGCTTTCAATGCATTGTTTATTGAATGCATTGCTCAGAAATCTCCAAAATCTTGTGTACAGCAACTTTTAGGAATGAATACTCTTGCAGTTTGTAAGGCAAACAAAGAAAATCATTGTGTGTTCAGTAAAAAGCTGTATTTACTACCATGTCAATGTAAGCAACATTTCAAAATGCCTCTCATTAGAACGCATATCAGTAGAAAGTATATGGAAGGCCTTTCATCCTAGCAACTAACATTTGGCTAATCTGTTGTTTATTCCCACACTGATTCTCTCTTCAACTACATGGATAAAATCATACTCTGTTCTCCATTTCCCTTCTCTGTTAATCCCTTTGTGTTTTCTAAGCAGCTCTTATAAAAGAGATACAGTTGTATTTCCAGTATCACTTAAATCAATCAATGTTAAAAACTGCTGTTTAGGGGATTCCCTATAAAAAAAATACAACAAAAAATAACATATTCAGGAAGATCACATTCAAAGTCCTCAGGCTGTGCCTTGTTTTAAAATAGTCTTGTTTGTAGCATATATATGCACCAAAAAAAAAACCAAACCTCTGAATTCTTCAACTGTGTGAAGTGTTACGTCATTTTACTAAGGAGTATTTTTAACAAAGGGGAAAAGAATCCTCTTAGACATAAAACCTTTAATATCTCTACCTGCACATAAAGATAGGTGAGGCATCCTTTGCAGTGTACTTTGTAATAAAATAGTCAGTGTCATGGGGAAAGTACAGAAATTAAAAAATGTCTATGGCATTGACAAAAACAAGTACATTGGACAGCAGCAGAAATACAGCTGCTGGAATTCTCCTCAGGAGGAATATTCACCCGTCCTAACAAGGGATCACAGAAAGCAACCAAAGATGTGTATGTAGTTAGAGCTGCACCCTTGCAGAGTGATGCAATCAGACAGACAGGCTTGGTGGAGAGAAGGCCTGTTATTAAACGTACTGAATGGTCAGTGTCATGTAAGCTGGGCTCATGTTTTGAGATTCCTTCTGAATCTCAGACTGACATCCTTTTCCAGTTCGTACACCCTTCTTTCTTCTTCCCTTTTCCTTTTATTCCTCTTCCTCCTGCAAGAGAGGACTGGAGGAGGGATGGGGAGAAGTAGTTGGGAAGGGCCAGGCTGTTCACAGTGTATTGAGATTCAGCATCTCAAGGCTGTTTCTAAATCATATTCCCCTGAAGTCGAGAAGTGTCCTTTCCTGCATTATACACAAAGATTCATTTCAGTGATTCTGTTTCCATTTCTGCCTTATTCTCAAACTTGTGGACTTCCTTATACAAAGTCATGTGTGTTTATTCTAATCTTACTTTAAGCACTACTTTGTTCTTTCTCTGATTCTTCCTTACTTTCCCAGACCTTCTGTTTTTGAAAATGGCAGCAAGATCCTGAGCTCCAGCCATGCAGCAGTGTTCCTCCCTGCTCATGATATGTGAGCCTGTGACTTGTCTGGAGTTGCCAAGAAGCTGATTTTATCAGGTTATTGTTTTCTTGTGGGGTATATCTCTCACCAGCACATATTGGCATGTTTCTGAACTTACTAAAAACCCAAGGCCAAGAAATCTGAACCTGACTCTGGAATAGTGGGATTAAACCCATTCTCCAGTGAAACAAGAATGCATAATCAGCATCTTTATCTACTTTATTTTGAGAGTGTTAAAGGAAAGGAAATGAAGCATGGAATGATTAATAAAGAGAAAGGATTGGCCTTCCAGTCACATTTTGAAGGCATTTTTGCAGCCAGCATTGATTGTATTGATGGGTCTCATGATCAGCTGCAAAACTAATAATGAAGTTTTCTGCACTGGGAAAAAATGGTGATTAAGGCATTCTACAAAGAGCTAGTCCTTTTATGTAATGGAAATATCTGAATACAAGACTGGGAATGGAACAGAGTTAGATTTGCAAGAATGGCTTTTTTTATACCCAGGCTATTTGAATGAACATTGTCCAGACTGGCAGTTATGTGCCTCAGTTTATATAAAGACAGATTGGTTGCCAGTGGATTCTCATAGCACTGTTGTCACTCTGAATTTAATTTAGTGGTCCAGATTCTCTGGGACATTTTACCTCTGATGATCTAAAGGTCTAGGAAGCAGTATCGTCCAAGCCAGCTGTGAATTTCCTGCAATGTACCCAGCAGCACTGACTAGGAAATAAGTTGTGGTTTGGGAGTATCAACAATAAATCTGCTCAGAAATTTTCTGTCAGAAAGGCTTTCCAGAAAAGATACTGCTTCATCAGTATTTTTCTTGGAAAAATTCCAGTTTGGGTGAAATTTGGATAGCGAAACATATACAGACACACTCACTTTCTCATCCAGATACGCTTTCGTGGGATAGCTCATATTCAAACACCTCCCTAGGAGATGAAACTCAGGTTAGTGTCTATGCTATGCTTAATTTGAAAGTTGGTCTTCCAGGTCTCATGGAATTGTTCTGACTTCAAGACTATTTGCTGTTCAGTATCCCCTGGATTTGTTTTAGGATTTTGATTTAGTTAGTTCCACTGCAGAATGTGGAAAGATTTTGAAACCTTGATGTTTCTGTGGGAGCAAAGCTCTGCTGCTCTTCCAGCTCTGTATTTGCCAACTGGCGTAGGGCAGAGTGGTCCCAAAGCTGTACTTCCAACTTGCCAGTTGCCGCGAAGTAAGGAGTGCTGTCATGGATGGCTACGTGCTTTTTAGGAAAGACAGGCCAGGAAAGCGAGGTGGTGGAGTTGCTCTTTATGTGAGAGAGCAACTGGAATGTATTGAGCTGTGCCTAGGGGTGGATGAAGAGCGAGTCGAGAGCTTATGGGTAAGGATTAAAGGGCAGGCTAGCATGGGTGACACTGTTGTGGGTGTTTACTACAGGCCACCTGATCAGGAAGAGGAAGTCGATGAGGCCTTCTACAGACAGCTGGAAGTAGCCTCACGATCCCAGGCCCTGGTTCTCATGGGGGACTTCAACCACCCTGATATCTGCTGGAAAGACAACACAGCTAGGCACAAACAGTCCCGGAGGTTCCTGCAGAGCATTGGTGACAACTTCTTGACACAGGTGGTGGAGGAGCCAAGGAGGAGAGGTGTGCTGCTGGACCTCGTACTGACAAACAAAGAAGGACTGGTGGAAGATGTGAAGATTGGGGGCTGCCTTGGCTGCAGTGACCATGAGATGGTGGAGTTCAGGATCCTGCGAGGAGGAGGCAGGGCACCAAGTAGGATTGCAACCCTGGACTTCAGGAGAGCAAACTTTGGCCTCTTCAGGGACCTACTTGGAGGAATCCCATGGGTTAGGGCCCTAGAAGGAAGGGGCCTTCAAGAGAGCTGGTTAATATTCAAGCATCACTTCCTCCAGGCTCAAGAGCGGTGCATCCCTAAGAGTAGGAAGTCAAGCAAAGGAGGCAGGAGAGCTGCATGGATGAGCAAGGAGCTCCTGGCAAAACTCAACCAGAAGAAGGAAGTATACAGAATATGGAAAGGGGGACAGGCCACTTGGGAGGAATTTGGGAACACTGTTAGAGTATGCAGGGATGTGACGAGGAAGGCTAAGGCCCGTTTGGAATTAAATCTGGCTAGAGATGTCAAGGACAGCAAGAAGGGCTTCTTCAAAAACATCAGTAGCAAGAGGAAGACTAGGGAAAATGTGGGCCCTTTGCTGAATGGGGTGGGTGCCCTGGTGACGAAGGATGCAGAGAAGGCAGAGTTACTGAATGCCTCCTTTGCTTCAGTCTTTACTGCTCAGGCCAGCCCTCAGGAACCCCAGACCGTGGAGGCAAGAGAGAAAGTCTGGAGAAAGGAAGACTTTCCCTTGGTGGAGGAAGATCGGGTTAGAGATCATTTAAGCAAACTTGACACCCACAAATCCATGGGCCCCGATGGGATGCACCCACGAGTGCTGAGGGAGCTGGCAGATGTCATTGCTAAGCCACTCTCCATCATCTTTGAAAGGTCATGGAGGACAGGAGAGGTGCCTGAAGACTGGAAGAAAGCCAATGTCACTCCAGCCTTCAAAAAGGGCAAGAAGGAGGACCCAGGGAACTACAGGCCAGTCAGCCTCACCTGCATCCCTGGAAAGGTGATGGAGCAGCTCATCCTGGAGGCCATCTCCAAGCATGTGGAGGACAAGAAGGTGATCAGAAGTAGTCAGCATGGCTTCACCAAGGGGAAATCATGCTTAACCAATCCGATAGCCTTCTGTGATGGAATGACTGGCTGGGTAGATGAGGGGAGAGCAGTGGATGTTGTCTACCTTGACTTCAGCAGGGCTTTTGACACTGTCTCCCATAACATCCTCATAGGGAAGCTCAGGAAGTGTGGGCTAGATGAGTGGACAGTGAGGTGGATTGAGAACTGGCTGAATGGCAGAGCTCAGAGAGTTGTGATCAGCGGTGCAGAGTCTAGTTGGAGGCCTTAGCTAGCGGTGTCCCCCAGGGGTCAGGACTGGGTCCAGTCTTGTTCAACTTCTTCATCAGTGACCTGGCTGAAGGGACAGAGTGCACCCTCAGCAAGTTTGCTGACGATACAAAACTGGGAGGAGTGGCTGATGCACCAGAGGGCTGTGCTGCCATTCAGAGAGACCTGGGCAGGCTGGAGAGGTGGGCAGAGAGGAACCTCATGAAGTTCAACAAAGGCAAGTGCAGGGTCCTGAACCTGGGGAGGAATAACCCCATGCACCAGTACAGGTTGGGGGTTGACCTGCTGGAAAGCAGCTCTGCGGAGAAGGACCTTGGAGTGCTGGTGGACACCAAGTTAAGCATGAGGCAGCAATGTGCCCTTGTGGCCAAGAAGGCCAACGGTATGCTGGGGTGCATCAGGAAGAGTGTTGCCAGCAGGTCGAGGGAGGTGATCCTCCCCCTCTACTCAGCCCTGGTGAGGCCCCATCTGGAGTACTGCGTCCAGTTCTGGGCTCCCCAGTACAAGAGGGATGTGGCACTACTGGAGCAAGTCCAGCAAAGGGCTACAAAGATGATTAGGGGACTGGAACATCTCTCTTATGAGGAAAGGCTGAGAGAGCTGGGCCTGTTTAGCCTAGAGGAGTCTCCTTCTCTGGAGATATTCAAAACCCGCCTGGACACAATCCTGTGCAACGTTCTCTAGGTGACCCTGCTTGAGCAGGGGTGTTGGACTAGATGATCTCCAGAGGTCCCTTCCAACCTCAGCGATTATGTGATTCTGTGATATCGGCGGTCCTCCCTCTCTGCCATGCCATTTGGAACCTCGGGGCAGTACAGCATCTGAGCCAGCGCTGTCATTAATGCTCTTGAATGGCCATGCAGTTTGTTAATTGTGTTTTGAGATTATATGAAACTGGAAGGAGTTGTAAACACTAGTGAGGAAAAGAAAATGATTAAAAAAAAAATGATGGTGTCATTCAGTGTGACGGGGCAGCAGCGGTTTGGTTTTGAGCAGTGTACTTCGAAAGGACCTCGTGGCTTAGGAAGGTGACAGTTCACTTCTACATATAGAATTTTTGATACAGAAACAATTGACAAGGCTTTATTTTAATAGTATATTTTCAAAAGATCATCAAGTGATTCCCAAGGTTGGAGTGGGAAGCTGTCATTTGTTGCAGAATAATGAACTTTTGACATTAAAACCTATGCAACATTGCTAAGCAGCTTGGCACCTGAGAAATTTGTAAACTTTCTGACACAGAATCAATGAAAAACATTTTATTTTTTAATAATAGGTTGATTTGTGAGAACAGGATAGAAATGTTAAGTGTTAAGGGCTTGATCTTCCATTGACAATATATAGAAGTGGAACCATTATAATTAATGAGTCACATTGATTTACCACTAAAATAGAATCTGGCCTGGATGTATCACTTTGTCAAACACCAATCAAGTTGGTTTGTGATGGTCATCTAAAAATATAATGGCCAGTGTTGAAATACATTAATCAACATTTACTGCATTTTCTTACCAAAATTCCTGTCATTAAAATGAATAAGTTTTGTCCTTTGTCAAGTAGGGTTTAGGTGACTCATAGACCTTGTAGTAATCCTGCGTATCACTGAGTTACACCTGCAGCACAGAATCAAGCATAAATTAGATGGCTGAATGACCCAACAAGGAGCAGATGGAAACACCATTCAGTGATTTTCAAGTTGGATCTTAGTCTTCAAGGTGGCAGAGGTGCAGATTATTGTACGCACAACACTGCTAGTGCAGGACCTGTATTGTTCGCATGAGAAGCAGATGGTTGATCATGCCAGGATGTATTTCCTTAAGACCTTTTATGCAGTTCCATCTCTTCTGTTTTCCCCCATCTTTGCTCTTAAATCTTCACAATAAAATGTATGAAGAAGTCAACAGCTTAAAAACAAGACATTGCATGATTCCAGTGACAGATGATAATTTCCATTCTTTTTACTTACAGGGAAGGTAAAAAAAAAAAAAAAAAAAAAAAACGAAACAAACAAACAAACAAAAAAAACAAAAAAACCCGGAACACTTCAGCTCTTTCCATTACGTAAAACTTAACAGGAAGGTTCAATTAGCCTGACCCAAACACTTCTTTAACAGACTGCAGGTGATCCACCCTATCTGAAAGACATTAGTGTGCCCAGTGTCCGGAAGCACATTCTTGTGCTTTTAGCAAGGTAATTGTACCAGTCATTAGGTATTTTCTGTTGTGGATTACAGTTTTAAATCTTTTAGTCTAAACAAACTGCCAGTATTCAGAGAAGGGTTTTGCCCTCTTCCTCGACTCTCCATCTCTGTAATTAGGACTGAGTTTGAAAGCTAAATTATTGGCTTTGGCACTTTTGTCAAATGACAGGAAGAGTAAGTTAAAATAATGTTATCTTGCCAATAAGCCTTGTGTCAAAAACAGTACACAACCAACAAAGTGCTGGTTAGACTACCTGAACTGGGACTCAGGTGAAATTCTTAGGCGACATAAAATCACACTTTGTGACTGCTGAGCTTAATTCTGCAATGGGAATAATGGCAGGAACCTTCCTTTGTCCCTGACCAAGGAGGTCAAGTCGTATTGCTGTGGCAGACTCTATGTCAGGAGGCCAAGGGGTCTGTAAGAAAAGTACATCTCTGGAACCAATGTGAACTTCTGAATAAAACATAGAATTTTATGTCCAAAAAACTTTTACCTATTTTAGAAGACACAGTTGGGAAGAAGCCTGTACTTTATTACTGATATTGAATGTCCTATATAAGAAAATGCTGGTCTGTTAAAAGAGAAATAGCAGAAAATAAACTGCTGTATTACTTAGAGATAAAATGAGCTAATGAGGTATCACATATATTATCCAAAGAGTTTAATAAAAATCTCGTAACAATTTGTGTAACTTGGCAAGAAAATTTTCCACAAATGGAAGGAAAAATTATCCTCTAATTATTAGTTAAAAAAAAAAGTTGAAATGAATGCAACTTATGACCAGGAATTTTGCGAAATATCTTAAGAGGCAATGAAGAGTGCAATGAAGAAGTTGTATGGCATATATTTAGAACAATTGCACCTAAGTAGACAGAGGCATGCCTTTCTACCTAATTTTCTAGAGATTTTTGTTTATTTTGGATAAACCTTAGCTAGTATTTGTGCACTGCTCTGAGCATGAGAAGCTCTAAATGTCACTTATGGGGGAGACTATAACCCGAACGAGACGTTATATAAAAACAGCCTACAAAGCCATGTACAGTGGGATATTAAGACAGTGAGGCTTTTAAGATATGAAAAGTGGATTATAGTTAAGCTTTGCTTGCAAGTACGGTGAAATGTTTCTCATCCCAAAAAAGAGTGGTCCTTCTGTTATGCGTCATTTCTCCACTGCATATGAAAGGTGATTTTATACTGCCCAAGGGATTAAAATAGGATCAAACCCATGATCTATACAGAGAATACTAAAAAAGCAATTTTATTGATTAAGACTACGTTTCTTTTTCTCTTCACATACTTGAAATAATTGCTTGGAATAGATTTTTTTTGAGAGAGAGCTCAATAAATTAAATATAACCCCTTCTATACATTAATAGCACAAAAACTGTAACACAAACAATGAAAAATTAGAAATCTCCCCTTTCTAATGTCTCTCATCATATTGACTAAACACAAGAGTGAAGTGGGAGGTAAAGTGAAGACCTGTTAAATTGGAAATGGTTCAAGGAATATTGTATGCATATTCCAAAGAACACATGCTGTTTACAGTTTGTAATATATATATTTTAAGGCATGGTGTTGAACACACTGCAGAACATTCAACATTCCCTTGCTGGATGGCAGACTGTGTGGACTTTTCAGTGGGAATTTTGTTACATTAAAATAAAATGGTCTTCCCATTGGTATTTCAGTAGGAGCTGACTAAAAGGATGTAAGAAACTAAGCATACAGCTGAGGTGTCAAAGGGCTTCTTTATGTTCACTAACTATGCCTTCTAACTTCCTGTTAGGAAAAAATAGTGTGGAAATGCTCATTATTTTTCCAATTTTGAAGTAAAGCTTGTTTATAAAGTAGGTTATTTTTTTTTGTGCAATATTCTGTCAATGATATTAGCACAGGGCCTCAGTTATGTTTCTTGGTTAATTATTACTTCAAAATAGGCAACTGCAGATGAAGAGCATAAAACAACTTTGTACTTTATCTGGAGATTTATTAGAATAAATTTAATTTTTCAGTGACAGAATAGTAGGTATCTTTTAAAAACTGATGTGATAAGCACATTCTAGGGCCTTCCCATAAATGTCCCTTCTTAAAAGAAGAAAATTAAAATTTTGAGCAAACTTTCTGAGCAGTGATTTAAACAGTTAGTATTTTCTAGAGTTATCACAAAACTCTCATGAAGATACAAATTCTGAGCATAGAATATACATCTTGTATGTCTTAATCCCACTCACTTTTTTTTTTCAGCTCTGCCAATACAAAATTAAAACCTTTGCCAAGCAGAACTGATTAAACTGAAACCTCCCAGGAAAAAAACAAAAAAACAAAAAAAGCCCTCCCTGTCTGTGAGTTGATGTTTTCCCTGCAAAATACTGTCCTTGAATCCCTACACATTCTTTAGCTTTCATCCTACTGAAGTGAAGCAAGTAGGAACCATATATTCTGACCAAGATAAATCAGCAGAGTAGGAGCAGTGTCAGCAGTAGTTCCACACAGATACCTGAGATCTTCTCACAATTTCCTGATACTTATGACATGATATGACTACTGTTTGGGGCAGCATTACATTGAGAGTAGGTAAATACAGATTTAGAAATGGAAGCCACTCCATAACAGCACCCCATTATAAGTATGTAACAAAAGCAGCATTTCTGCTATGCCCTGTTTGGCTGCTTTCACAGCTGTCAGTACCTCTTCCTTTTTTCCGTATATATAAATGCAATAACTTCACTTAGATTGATGCACAGAAATCAATCTCTAATGTTAATGTTCCCTCCACTTCTATTTTCACCTTTTTGTGGATGATATGTGAATTTGAGATTTTGACTCGTAAAATTTTGCTCATAATGCACATTGGCAATCCATTAGCCTTAATCATTTGTTTAGCCCAAAATGGGTTTCCATTAGCACCCTTGTGGAAACTTAAATGGAAAAATGATTTGCTCGTGAAAGGCAGAATAGGAGAAATTCAGAGAGATGAGTGCTTTCCTGATCTGTATGTCTTTCTGATCAGCCAGCTGGAAAATAGTACTAAAATAAGCATGGTCATTGAAAAAATCATGATTGCAGACTGCTCATGCTGTTTTCCTGCAGGACTCTCCAGAGATTTCTTTCTTTAATTCAAAAATGATTTCTTATAGAATCATAGATATTCATGAAGTGAAAGATGTTATTTGATAAAAAGTCAGCCCCTCTAGTTTAACTCTCTAGCAACATATGGTTATTCTTTTACAGTCAATCTCCAAGTGAGTTATGAAGATTTTAGGTGAATCAAGAATTTCATTTAAGACATGGATTCTCCAGACTTTCAAAGGGCTTGGATTTTTTTTTTCCTTTTCATTCTCACAGATTGCTTCATTTTTTTGTCATGTTAAGTAATGTGCTGCATTATCAAGTGGTTCGCAATGAAAGGAGAACCCTCAGGTTTTCCATAGTCTAATGGTTTTCCCTTCTAAGATCTGTTTTGACCTTATATCTAGCCTTTTCCTTTACTTAATTCCATATTCCTATTCCTTATTAAGCATTTTTAGTCTACTCTGTGTGCTGTTTTTTCCTCTAGGGGGGTTTACTGAATGCTTCTCTAGTAATATGTTAGCTTGCATCAGAAGTGTGCTTTTGAAGTGAATTTCCTGTTCATTCCCACTTTCAGGGCTATATGGGTCACAATGAAAAGTGTGAATCTTTGAGCATATAGCCTGGATCCCATTTGGATCAAACTAAACCAGAAGGTTTGACAGGAACGAACCTTATGTGCTCTTGTTGCGAAAACACACTCAGGACTTGGGACAAGATTAGAGCTAGTCCAAAGTAAAACCCTCACAAATGCCTATACTGTGGATATCAGATCCTCAGCAATAACTGTTTGCTCTACATATCTGTTCCCATTAGTCTTCATTACTTGACAGTGTAGATGTAAGCATTTAGTCCTGATTCACACTCACACCGCACCTAGTGAAGCCTTATGTAGAAGGAATTTGTTCTTAGAGATTACGTATCAGATAGTTGTGTTTGGATTTCTGATTATTCTAAGCTGACATATGTAAAAGTTCTTTTAGTCTTCTTGTCAATCTCATAAGTGTTTTCAGATTCTTTTATTTATATTCTTACTACTATTATCTTTTTCTGTGCATGTTATAACTACATGGTATTCTACATGCATCATTGCTTGTAGAGAAAGATATTGCAGGGCTGTAGCATGATATTGTCAATTCATCTTCCATTCATCTTTTAAGACATTATCAACTTTTTTTCTTGTTTAGCTTTCATTAATATTAACATCTCTACTGTATGTTGGGACTGAGAGTCAAGAAAATTGCACTCTACATCAGGCTGTACCATGGGCTTTCTGGATAGCCTTGGCGATATCATTTACTGGTCTGTATGTCTGTTTTTGAATCTCTGACAGAAGGAAATAATTTTTGTCCTAATTTACTAAGTTTTGAGATCTATACATTAAAGTGCAGCTGAAACCTTGACACTGTAGTTACTAATGATTTTCAGCCTGTTTATTGGATCTGTTCTCTTAAAATCTAAAGTAATGAGCTTTTATAGTATTCTGAGTAAAGAAACAATATAAAAACTAAATCAGGGAATGTAGGGAACTTGCTACCTTGTTCTGTTTGTCTAGTTCCTTTAATTTTTAATTTTTTCCTCTCCTCTGATGCTTATATTATAGGTTAGAGATATTATTTAGTCAGAGAGAAGTTCCAATAAGAAGGCTTCAAAGAACAGTATCAGACATTACTATTATATAATAAAATTGACCGGAAGAGGATTGATGCTTTGCCAAAATAAAGAGAAGAGAATGCTTCCTTTAAGTCTAGTCAATAGGCATTACACTTTTCTGCTAGCTCCAGGAGAGAGAAGTATGTATATTTCTCAATGGTAGAAACATTGTCTGTAAGTATTTTCCATTTTTTAATGGATACTTCATGAAGTTAATGGCATAACCTATCACACATTCTTACCTTTATGGTGAAGACTGAGCTGATGATTGAAAACATTAGGTATCTTAGGCAGTGCTAAAAAAAAAGCTGGCATTGGCAGAGACAAAAGAAGTCTTTTTTTCCAGGAGAAATTACTGGTCTTGAAATAACATTTCAACAATAAAACATAAAAGTGATACATAGTGGGAGGTCATTAAAAAGTATCCTGTCACTTGAGTCAGACCATGTATTGTAATGCTGGTTATATTGATTTGCTGCAAGTTTCAGATTGAAACTGGAGTTTTCCCCAGGTGAGTATGGGTACTAAATCTCTTTGAATTATGGTGGCAAACAGCAGGGTAGTTGGTACAACGTCTCTCTTACCAAAACCTTGAGATCAGAAGGTTATTAGCAGGAGATTTTCAGACTTCTTTCTGAAAGCTCAATAAGTTATTAACCAACTGTATTCATACTATTTGAAGTACTGTCAATGGATAGTTTTATAAAAAAAAGAAGGGCAGTTCTGTGCTGTGCCTTTATTTTTGTTGTAAAGCACAACATTATTCAGGTTGTTCTTTTCAAAGATTAAGATCTCAGGTAGAAGCAAGATAGCCTTTTCCAAGATCTAAATTCAAATCTTCCATGCTATGGTTCTCTGCAATTACCAAGGTTATAAGAACATTCCTCATTGTTGCTTTTTAAAAATGTCCTAACTTTATCAGTTTTACCTTTTGTAGATATGGTATCCACATCCTCAAAGGATGTGAGCATAGGAATAGCAAAAGCCACAACAGAAAGGTATCTGAAGACTGTGGATGAGGCTGATAGAAGTACTCTCTCAGATGATCTGCTCTGCCATTTCAAAATATCAAATGAGACAGAGAAATTCTCAGGGTTAAATCGATCAGCTTGCATCATGCTAAATAGAGGTTTCCTACCACTGAGATACAGTGATCAGGACTCATGTCCTGACAACTGGAGCCCACTGCAGGACAGTGTGTCCCAGTTTTCAGGACAATTCACAAAACGTTTTGTGGGAACATGCGCAGCGGCTAACAAGGTGCTCTTGGGAGGTGAGGGGCAAATGACCAAGTAAATCTACCTCTGCTTGAGGCCAGTAGCAGCAAGCCTGATTCAGGTGCACTAAGGTCTCTTTATTTTGCCCTGATACTATAAAGCAACCTTACAGTCACAGAAACAGCCCCTGCAAATGTTCTCTGTACAAGGAGGAGCCTACAGCCAGAGCAGCGCAAGTACTACTTTGTTGGTCTACTCATAGCCCCTGAAGGATGAGGTCTGTTGAAGACTGAACTGAGGGAAGGGGCAGACAATTGAGGAGAAAACAGTTCTAGGTCTGTACTAGGCTCTACTTTTGCAGCTTGATAGAAGGAGAAGTTGGAAGTGTGGCTTCAGGTAGAGCAACTCAATCCCTCTCTGACTTTTGGTGCCAAGGACACAGGGCTTCAGCCTGCATCAGAGTGCTGGAGTGCAAAGTACAGGCAATTCAATGCTCATCTCTCCTCCTCAGCTCTTGCCTCTATTGCAAAAATTGAATATCTGAGAGTTGGGACTAGGGAGTAGGATGAGATCAGAATTGCTCGGAATGGTGGCGATACCTTTGAGGATCACAACACCAATGCTAAAAACTACTATATATTTTCATCACTTTTCAAAGAAACAACATTCAATTTCCGCTTCGCCTTGATGTATCATATCAGACCTGTCAGATTCTGTTTCACATTAGATCTGACTTTGAAAATATTATTTTATCCTTTTTTTTTTCCCTGAAAGACTTTCCAACTAAATTGAAGGAGTGTGTTGTGATTTTATTTCTTCACTTGATATAGTACTCTGAAGTAGGTCTCTCTGTATTCGTATATTCTTGCTGTTATTGAGTTTAGCCTCTGTGAAAGAATAGCCTTACAGACTGTTTGTCCCTACTGCCGAACAGATATGACATGAGCATCTGCATTCCTTCCCTCACATTACTCTATCAGCATGTTCACCATACATCTAAAGCAACTCTCTTTAATTGTGAGAACAGTTCATTCTCAGAGATCTGTTTCATCATGGGCATTTTTGTTGTGCCTGTTGTTGATAGTACAAAGTTGTAGAGGTGGGATTTTTTTTCTCGTGGCATTTTCTTAATTGGGATTTGGACTGAGTCTGCTATCTTGTGTTAAATAAAGTAATGAATATGGAACATGGTGCAGGCAATTCAAATAAACCTACAACTTTAAGTGACCAATTTCTGTCAGTTCCTGTCCAAATTGCACCTTTTATAATTTTAGAAGGGCTTCTTATAAAACTACTAGAAAAGTAGCTGAGCTGTAGCCCCCATATTGTGCCAGAACCTCAGCTGAATGTGTGTTGCTTTGTACTAATATGGTGATTTTGCATAATTTGTGGATTTGTAAAGGGAAGGAGGGGAGATGTCTGACCAGGTACAAGTCTGAAAGCCTTTCAATGTTGGTAAATTACTGGTATTTCAGTACAGGTTACTGAACATTGATTGAAAGGAAGTTCAAAAGGATTACAGGAAGAACAAAATCTGAATTGAGGACCTTAAGGTAATAGGTTTGTTCTTAACAGGTGTAGATTTTTATGCCTATAATGACATCCATGATGTTACACCTTTATAAAGCTTTTCACCTGAAAATGAATATGCAGTTTCCTGGAAACATAAAGAAGAGAGAATTAATATCATTAGAAAATGCACATTCAGATTTTGACTTGTCTTCTCATATACAATATCCTCCATCTCTGTTTGTTGAACATTGTTTTTATTTTCTCCAATGTTGTTCAAAATCTGCTGGAGAAGTATGTCTGCTTTTCAGTAAATCAATGTCTTTACCAAATGTTAGATTTTCAACACACTGTGGGATCATGCAAAAAGTAGTCAATGCCCTTTTCAGTGTTTGGATCCTGGATTTCCATTAAATTACTGTTATGTTATTTTTTACCGTCTTTTAGAAGACATAGTAATACACGTATCATACAGCAACACTTCTGGATTAGAGTTAAATTAATGGAAAATTCATGGAAAAGAGCTAATTGGGAAGAGAAACCATGAATTCATCAGTCTGAATTACAGGTTAGGAAGGATTGTTCAATGTGGAGTTCATACATAGCACACTTAGATGTGTCAGTAGAGCAAACTGCATCAGAGATTTTTGCTCAGTAACTCTTTGATATTTAAAAAGGTCAATCTTATCTGCACAATAATAAAATATAAAATCATTACTGTAATGATATAAAGATATATGATAGTATTGCTTGATATAGATACATGTTATATATATAAATGATAATATGCATATATGATAATGTAAAGATATAAATATATATGTTTTTTGTGTGTGTGTGTAATGTATATATATAAAATATATGTGTGTGTGATAATGATATAAAGATATAAAGTTACTTCTGTAGTTCTGGGTTCCCCCATACAAGAGAGACATGGACATACTGGAGCGAGTCCAGCGAAGGGCCACTAAGGTGATTAAGTGCCTGGAACATCTCTCATATGAGGAAAGACTGAGAGAGCTGGGACTGGAAGACTTAGGGGGATCTTATCAGTGTTTATAAATATCTGATGGGAAGGTGTCAAGAAGATGGAGCCAGATTCTTCTCAGTGGTGCCCAGAGACAGGACGAGAGGCAACAGGCACAGACTGAAACACAGGGAATTCCATCTGAACATAAGAAAACACTTTTATATGTAAGGGTGGTTGAAAACTGGAACAGGTTGCCCAGAGATGTTATGGAGTCTCCATCCTTGGAGATAGACCTGACTGGACATGGTCCTGGGCAGCCTGCTTTGGCTGACCCTGCTTGAGCAGGGGGGGTTGGACCAGATGATCTCCAGAGGCCCCTTCCAACCCCAACTATTCTGTGATTCTGTGCTCTACGTATTTTTTGTTTCCAATTCTCACCTCGATAGCATAGAACCACTTTGAGAAAGAGGCTCACACTTTGGATTCAGGTTTTACTGGAACATATTCCTATCAGCTGGGGTTAGATTCACCTCCTTTTCAGACATCTAAACGGAGATTCTTGTAAGCCAGTGTAGGTATCTAAAAGCTAGTCATTTCACCTTAAGTGAGTCACTCATCCTTTATACCCAATGGAGAGAAATAGGTACATCAAGTGAGGACAAGTATCTGTCTCAATTACTGCGGATGAAATGAAGCACACTTCAGAGGTGCCTTTTTCTTCCCAATGATTAAAGAAGAGGCTAGCATAGAGCACAACTACTCTTAGACAGCTAACCTTTTGATGCCTAATTTAAGTAGAATAATCTCACTTCTGATACTTACTTCCAAGTTCACAATTTGTTGCTGAAGCTTCTATCAGAAGAGCTGAACCATGGAACTAATTTGCAGAAATATTTGTTTAAAATACTAAAAATCATTCAACCAGGAATTGAAATGCACTTCCTTAGCTGGAGGTTAGGAATGTCCCTCATTTGAAGTCTTCCTTAAAAATGTATGCTTAGGTTCTGGGCTCTGGGAACAGTCTTTGATGAACAGTGTTCTTGAATCACCAGAGCCGCACTGTATTACTGGACGAACATGTTAATAAAGTGACAGAACCAAAATGAAGGGGTAAAGGAAGGCCTGAAGACTTAATCTGAGTTAGCTGTTGGGTCAGCAGTAGATTCAAAAGAGATGGAGAGAGCCTTTGTAGACTGGAAACCCACCTTATAAAAAGGAAAGACAAAAACTGTCAGTAGAGTCACAGTGGCTTATCTAACTTACTAATGACCCTTTAATAAAAGATTCTGGAAAAGAATTTGTTTCTAGTTCTTTTATTTTTTCAGTTTAGAGTATTAACTGGCAAATCCTGTGGAGATAAGGAGCTTTATGAAATGGTTTTGCACTCAACAGAAGTTTTGCTCATGTGATGGCCTCCAGTTCTAAAAGGAATATTTGTGATTAATAAAGTGAAAGATATGATTTATCGGCTAAGAGAAGAGGTGCTAAAGCTGCCTTATAAAGATGAAGTCTATACTGAGGAAGGAATTAAGCAGCTTAGCATACACTTGTATGTATTTTTTGAAAAGACAGAAGCATGAGAAATATGAAAGCCACAGTACCTTTACTAATGGATTCTGACACTTAAAATTGCTAGACCCTGAGAACACCAGGCTTGCTTATTTGTTCACTGACTAAATTTAAGATATTCTCTTACTCAAAACTCATAAAACAATCTGCATACTGATAAATGAGTTCTATAGTGCATTTTCACAGTTGCTTTCTATAAATTAACAAGCATTGAGATATTGTACTAGCAGGACCAAAGTTTTAAATGACTTCTTTTTCTGATTCCATGTCTCTTTTGCAGTAAGTTTATACAACATTGATCGGTTATATATACAATGAAATCTTTATTTCTTTATGTTTTGAAAAGTCCTCATTGTGTTTTTCTGTTCCAGCTATACTGGATGGTTACATCTAGCTCATGGCTACCCTACCAGCCTTAACCAAAGGAAATGTTCTCACTTTTTTCATATTAGTGTTAGTTTTTCCCCTTTTCCCAAGCAGAATATACATTTAGTACTCTCAGAGCCTGGACAGAAGAATGCCCTCATCTCCTATGCCAAAAATAACACCCTTGCTATCAAAAAAACAAAATCAAACAAAAACCATAGAAAACCATAGTGTTTTACTTTTTTTTTTTTAAGCAGCCAACACTACCAGAAAATTTAATTGACAGCCAAAGAACCAGTGTTGTCAACTTCATTTGTGTTCAGAAAGCGTTGATGTGAAGAATATCTACGGGAGTATAGGGAATTCCAGATCTTCCTTTGTTGTTTGTTATCTATGGTACAAATGCTTTGCAGTTCATCTCCTCTGTCTTGCCACTGTTGCTAATGTTGGTGTCAGTAGCAAGGTCAACCAGAATTTAGCGTACAACAGAAAAATTTGGGACCAAAAATATATTAATTTCTGCATAGCAAAGCAATCAAGCAGAATCATATTGGCAAGCTCTGCATGACATGGGTTGAGATGAAGCTTCATGCAAGGCTGGACTATTTCTTGTTTGCTGAGTGGAAGCAGTCTCAATGCTGTGCTTCATAGACTCCAGTTACTAAAAGAGTTTGAAAGTAACCCTAATCATAAAAACAATGTTAAGTCTGTGTGACAAATTTGGAGTTGATTAATTGGCTATTTACTTTACAGTACATATAAATAAGCTGTGTAAGTGGCTATCATTTATCCCAAAGGGCTCAAAAGATAGAGCAAAAGCAGAAAAGCAATCAACAGGAGAATGTTAGAGGAAAAAGACAAAAAACAGCATCAGCTTTCCTCCAGTATTTCCTACTCTTCCTTACAGCTCTCTATTGTATTTTTTTTCTTTTTATCTTTTTTCAGTTTTCCAGTGATATCTTTGTACTCATACCTGTGTAATTTCTACCATTATTTACACATTCTTTTGGCTTAGCCCTAGATTCCTGCTTTTAATGTGCCCTGTTGCAGTACAGATAACAGATTGCACAGTCTGGGGAGATGCCTTGAGGCCTGTCAATGGGCAGAATTTGAGCTATCACTTTGAACTGCCTCTTTTATGTAATGCATCTCTTATAAAAGAGTTAAAGAATATAACAATTGGTTTATTCAGAGGGGATATATCTGGTTCATATGCACTCTTCTGTGCCATTCAGAAAGCAGCTGTCAGACTAAATAAAAATACATGATAAAACCAACTCATCTTTTTAATTGATTTTAATCTAGCTGCATCCAGCCATAAAATGCTCCCCATTGATGATATGGCAAATAGTGTGAATGCAATTAGTTAGCAATTCAATGTGCCTTCCAGAAAACAGTATCCAAACCTTCCTGGAAATAACTTTCTCCTATCTTAACCAACAAGTTTTTTTTGTTTGTTTGTTTGTTTTTTGTTGGGGTTTTTTTGAGATGTATCAAACCACCAGCTTTTAGAGTCTCTTCAAATCTATATTATGAAAATTTGTATACTCTTTTTGAAATTAATACAAAAGCTTTTGTGGCTGAGGCAATGAATGCTGTTTTTAAAGGGAAATAAATAATTGTGGCATGCCCTCGCATATAGAAACTCTTCTGAAAACATTACTGAAGAGAACATTTATACTCCATGATTTTATCTTCCACCAATCCTGGCAAATGGATAATCTTGGAGAATGCACTACAGAACTACAAAAGTTCTTTTCACATTAATTTTAAAGGTACAGTTATCATGATTTAGAAGTAGCCTTTTATTTGTATTTCTAATTCTGTAGCATTTTGTGTTCAAAAGGAACAATATATTAAAATTGCTCACTTCGGATTGAAACAAATCAATCCAAAATTGGTAATCAGTCCATGCAACACTTTTTGCATCGTGTACCACATGCCATACCAAAGTGTTTCTGCAGTATTCGCTAGTAAAAGCAAAAGTCTTCACTTTTCTGAAATTCTGAAATTCTCTGCTTCTGATACTGACACTGCTAGTTATCTCAAATTGTTTACACAGATAATTCTTTCTGCATTGGCTTACAAGCTGCCTTTAACCATCCTCAGCCATAGAAGTCTCTGCCCTCAGCCACTGTACAACCCTACAGTAGTTGTTTAATCTAGATGATCCACAGATTATTTACTGCATGTGTTGCTACATTTGGAAGGGCAAGGGCAAACAACCACTTCCCAACATTTAGCAACAAACTTAAGATCAAAAGACCAGAAGCCCCAACTGCAAAGAGTGTTAGAAGGAATGTAGAGAGTGGTTGCCTCTGTGTGCCTTTTCTGTATGGCAGCATTTGATTAGCTTCCTTCAGTTTACAAACTGAAAAACTTCCTTTTTGCAGTAGGAAATAGTGTCACTGCTGATGACACAATAAACAACAGTTTTTTAATTTCCAAGCTTGTGCATCTGGCATTTAGAATGTGAGATTGCTGTCATTGCCCTTGTTCTTCTTTTTTTCTTTTTCCACCTAAATCATCTTGGCTGGTGGGAATTATATAGAAGCATAGAGGCAAAAATGTCATTCATTTGTTCTCTGTGGGAGATGGGCTCCTCCCAGGCTCTTACTGAAGTGTCAAAGGAATTTGCTTCCTTTAGAATTTTTGTTGTAGTATGATTGTCTAAGGTACTTGTTCCTAATGAGAGAGCTCCACAAAAACAACAGAAATGAATGAAAATCTACCACTTAATTCTTCTCAGTGTGTGTGAAGGTTATGCCCTGTCTTACCTGATTCCCATCATTTTCTAACACACCGCAACAGGCTACAGCTGATTTCCTTGACAGTTAAGAACCTGATAAATCTGGGGCTGATATAAGAGTTTGACTGCTTCTTAACTTGCTACTTTTGTACATGAGAGAGGTACCTGCCTTGCTGTCCTGCCACAAGGTTTGAAATTTTTACTGGAGGACCCTTGAGACTTTTCTTGTCATCAATGAGCTTTTGCAGGAGAGAGAATCTATTTCACTTTCTCAGCACATACTAGGAGTTTCTGAGCCTTGGTGATTTTAAAATCACTTAATTTTCTCATGATGAATAAACTAATTACATTTTTGCCTATGTACTTCTATATTGTTTCCATTAATTCCAGTTGGGGTTATACATGTAAGGGAAGGTAAGACTCTCAAGGTTATCTCTGTGAAAGGGAAGTGAATGACCTTTAATAATGTAGCAGCAGTATTGCACTTTTTTCCTTTTCAAGAAGCTTCTTTGAAAGTAGAGCTACAGTCATAATATATTATGATTGAGCATAATGAAATATCACTCGAAGAAAAAAAAATTTTTTAGTTGTCACCTAATGATCCCTACCTTTAGTTTAAGTACTCTCCATGGAATAACATGAGATTATTTCTGCCTGAAGGCTGTTTCTATTAGATATATGAAAAATACCTGTAATTTATATAAGCTAGCTTCTTCCTTATTAATGATTTTTGCCTATAGGACTTTCAGCACTTTACATACTTAAATGTATTGATTCATTTGACATCCTCTGGAACTCAGATATAATTAAAAATATTGAAAGCTTTTATTTACTGGAGTAAATTTTTTGAACTATAGAAAGACTATAGTGCTCATAGTAGAGAAAGTTCTGCTGTAGATTCTAATAAGGATTATGTTGCCAGGTGCTTCTGTCCCTTAAAATTCAGGAAATGTATAGCCACAATATGGCATCTCAACACCGATAGATGACTGTAACTGACAGCTACATTTGTCTGGGTTTTTTTTGAGCTGTTGTTGGAAGTAATGGGAGACTTTACATGTTATGTAATGCAGTCTTCTTGGATGGAAAAATGGAAATATAGAAATGGAAGACATTTTGAGTCTAACAGGATAAATTTTTGCTAGGTCAGCAAAACAACAACACAAAATTGGCCACAGTGACCACACACAGAGCACTTTTAAGGGTTCCAAAGGGCCAAATCTTACTGCATTTTTTTTCCCCTTAAGATGGAAATAAAAGCACTTCACTATTTCATTTGGGGGTTTCATGTTGTTTTTTTCTGTAGCAAGAGATAATAGATTAAAAAAAGTACTAATTACTTTGTTAAGCAGAACTGCTAGCCTGTCTTGCATGGCACTCACAGTGTCCATTTAATGATGTATTTTGTATTAGCTGAGTTGACTAATAACGTGAGGAAAGGAGATTCAATGTAAGATATAATTTACATAAGAACTGTTCCTATTCCACTAATTTTGTAAGTTTGCACAGCTGCAAAACTTCACTTTTTGCAGACAAGTGAAAGGACTGGAATGTTGATTTTATGAGAGTAACTGCTGTAGTTGAAGACAAATGTATTTGATTTTAGTAGATTTTGGCAGTGTGTATTTATTTTAGATTTATTTGACACATTAAAAAGCACCCATCCAAGGCTGGAAATGCCTTTGACATTTATTGAAAATACAACTGTACTCTAAGCAATTGTTGATTCTTTCCATAATTATATAGCCTTAGACTCAGCAAAGCATGTATATAACTTTAAGTTCACACTTAAATGCTCTGATGGATAGGACAGCTAGACTACTACATGGGAATGAGGAAGAATGAAACGGAAAGGTCATTTTCTCTTCTCTGTTTGAGTCAATCTGGCAGGGCAAAGAAACCAGAAATTGTACAAATGTTGCTATGTGGATGCAGGACCAGCAGAGCCAGCTTTTATTTCAGTGCCTCTCAGAACACAGTAAGAGAAATGCGAAGATGCATGTGGCAGGAACTCATCAACCTGCAAAAGATCCTGGGGCAATTATAAATATCTGGTGAAGGCTAGGTCAGAGAAAGGAGAAATGGAGACCTGCCATGATCTCTGCTAGGATAGGATTTGATCCTGAATAAAGGAATTGCAGAGAATATTCTTACCACTGCCTCAAGTATAGCTCAGAGAAATGCAATGTTACAATATTCAAAGTTAGGAAAATGTGAATCACTTAAGGAATTCTTATATTTGAACCGTTTGGAGGAGTCTGTGCACTCTAGTTAAATGGATGGACACTTGAGACCAGTTGTGTTGCTTTTGCAGCCTCTGGTTAAGTAATCTAGTTAAAAGCTATGGAGGGGGGGAATTTCCAGGAATCATTCTCTGCAAATCTTACATATTCTCAGTGACCCTTAACAAATGGACATAATAGCAGTCGGTATATTCAAAACCTGAAAATGAGTTCTGAACATGTAGTTTGCTACATACAAATGTCGTTAACATCTAGAAATGCATTGTAAGGTGGCACCTTGAAAAGTCTACTAGCTGTAGTTAAAATAATCAAATCCGGACCACGTCTATTGAAGTTCATGGAGTGATGATGATCTACACTCATGGCAACTGAAGCCAAAATAGCTACCTTGAACCTAATTGCAAACATGAAAGTCTGTGTGTTCTTACATTCACATAGAATAAGAAAGTATTGAGAAATGTGTTATTTAGGTGTTTCCAAATCTAATCTTAAATCCAGCCCACAATGATGTGCATTCTGAAATATTTTTTTCTTATTTTTGTTGTTATGTTTTTTCCAAAAAATAAGATATTGACAAGAAAGGAGAAGAAAATGTAGTTCTTTTGAAATGTTGAGTAGATTCCAGGCACTGGACTTCCATTATTCATTTAATGAAATAAGATATTGCCTATGCATCCCTTAAAACACAAAATAGAAATATCAATGTAATTATTAAGCAGAATAAGGACTAAATAGCATAGCAGAAGCTGAAACAAAATCTTAGGTTGATTTAGAAGTTTCGTACTAGCATCAATGTTTATTGCATGGGGTAGATTAACGCAAAACTATTTCTTAGTAGTGTTTCTGCTTTCTTTATTTTACCCTTTTCCTTCATAAGCTTGTTTATTCTTCCAGTGGTGTGAAGTACTCTTGTAAAGCTGTATCACTTTCCTCTTGACATTACCTGCTGCAGCTGGAAAGTTCTTATGAAAGTGAAATACAGCATTTTCATGCAGGCTCATCGTGTAGTGTTCGCATGTGAAAGATGTATGCTAATCCTCTTCCTTCAAACTTTGCTCTTTAGATCCTTAAAATACTCTCTATAAAATAGACAAATGCAGATACTCTAGAGAAGCATAGAGAAGCCTATGTGGAAAGAGGAGGGTGGAATTATGCCACGCTTATATAGATCTGACAGTGGCTATCTAGCTGCTACCAGATCTTCCACGACAAATGTGTATGTGAAAGTTGCTAAATGGGAAAAAACAGAATGGATGCCTTTCATCATCCCATTGGCCACATGAGTAATGCGTTAACAAGGCAATACTGCAGGAGAGGTAGCTACACTGTGAATACGAGGTGCCTAGTGATACAAAGAGTTAGAGTAATTATGAGGAGAAGAACCATAAGTGGAGCTATAATCTGCTGTTGTGCTGAGTGTTTAGGAAGAGGTGAAGAGACAGAGATAATAACAACAAGCAATTAAGGAAACAGATCTGAAGGTCTGTTTCCTTTCATAAAATATGAATAAAGTACCAACTGTTTGTGTTAAAGGGTTTGGGCTGTCATTATCTGCAGATTTATTGAGTGCGGGAGGTCAAAACTCCTGCTCCAAGTAATGGTGAATGATGAATGACTGCTTCCAGGTAAATTCTTCCTCCCTCAGATTACAATGGAAAGGACCAGAATGATGTGTAGAGCCTGTCATTTGGTGATGTATTTTTGTTAAATAAACAGAATAGTTCACCTATCTTTTAAAATGTAGCATATAATAAAGTAACTGAAAAAATCAAAATAAAATGTCTCTCAGCTTGATTGCTGATTATCTAGCTTATTCACATTGATAAAAGCTTGGAAAAAAAAAACAGAGTAAAAATTAGAGCCAACCATCTTAGAACAAAGTACAGTATGATGAAAAAGAAATTTTGAGTGAAAAAATTTACAATTGGCCAAAGCATAGCTGCCATCTGTCCTTCAAATAAATGAGAATGCAGCTGCTCAATGATGTTACATTAGACTAATGTACCAAGGACTACAAGACTAAATGATGGCATCTGAATCATTTGGCATATATGAAATAGACACAGGAATAAATCACCATCCCAGAGCAAATATCTCTTTGAAAACAAATGATCCTGGCTCAGCATTTATTTTTGATCAATTCCTTGTCTCCACCTCTGTTTTGCAGTTGTAGCATCAATTGTGTAGCAACACACTATAAAAAGTCATAAATGTATATACCACGCACATGCTGTGCAGATTAAGCTAAGGAGCATGGTTCACTAAACAGTATAGGGACTTAGTCAAAAGCAGTATAAAAATGAATGGGCCGCTTTTTGGCCATTTGACAGTTCTGGTTTTGTAAGTAGGTCGCATCGTTGGAATATTAGCATATCACAGTGAACTCAATTATATGCAACAGCAAATAAGGAAAGGATTTTAACTGTATCTTCTGGATCTGCATAACATTCTATAAACACAGAGAAGCAGATGATTGATTTCCTTTCTTGTTTTCTTTTGTAAAGGAGCCAACATCATTTTGCCCAAAGCTCTTTTTATTTGGATGTATAGACTACAGATATCGTTTTATAATGCTTAGTCTTAATGGTTTAAGTAGAGGGCTTCTTGTTGAGTGTATGCCTGTATAATTGACTGTTTTTGCTGCTACATTGCTTTCTGAAAAGCAAATGGAAGTAATTTAAGAGGAAGAAGACATCACAGAGAGAAGACCTGGGCTTCACTCAAGAACACAAACCTTGTGGAGAAGATAAAATCTGTGTCTCGAAAGATCTTGCTTTAAAATGTAAAGCTTTCTTCCCCATCAATGTCACCAGTGAAGAGCTTATTTCACAGAGGGCTCTTCTTTTAATTGCAGGGCACTACATCAAATTCCAGAAGATAAATGAACATGGAACAAATTTGTACGGGCTCTCTCAATAACTACTCTGACATTAGCATTTTAGCTCTTCTACAAAAGGAGCTTTGAGATCCAGACAGGATGTCAAAAGGGTCTTTTCTTTGTGTTTAATTCAAATGTGAAATGTCTATCAGCTCAAGCACTACGTTATTAATTAAAAAAAAATGCTGATGTTTGCTTCTTTTCCAGAACGTGCACACATGCTATTTTACTGAGACCTTTACAAGCTGCCGTTGGCTACCCATACACTCCTGAGGCTGTTTTATTATTGTTCACCCTTTCTGCAGAAAACAAAATATAGCAACTTATGCCATGACATTTTGTGACATTTCCAGATATGAACATCTGGGAAGTTTAGTGTGACAGTGACAGCAAAGCTGACAATGATTTTCCAGTTCCACATACAGCCGGGGCATCTGCAGTCACTGCCTTTTCATTTTATTTTCCTCTCCCGCCCTCCCTGCCTCCATTTGCCACCCAAAAGCTTAGTACAGCCCTTCTCCGTTTTGGCCTTGAAGAAAGAATAATATCCCACATTTATTTCAAAGCTGTGCATAGAGCATTGTATATGAAGTGCATCACAAAACAAGCGGTTCAGAGAAAAAGGGAAGTGCACTGCAGCTAGCAAGAGGAAGCACAGCTGCAGAACTTGGTCTAATTGCAGACATTGGGTGGATTTGATCATCACATGTCTGCTCTGCATAAAATGAGAGTTAAACAGCTAAACATTAATTACTTCTATTATTGCTTTTATATATTGAGAGGAAAAGAAAAAGAAACCCACACATCTTGGGTATTAAGTTAAAGACAGAGAAGCGGGGAAAAAAAAAATCAACAACAAAACCTGCCAAATGGTTGCTGTATTTAAAATGTAAAATGTATGGTGAGGAAAGATGCTCTGGATGAAGATAAAATTCCTTTAAAAATGAATCAAAGTGCAGCACTAATATGATTACTTAATAAAATAATGTAAAAGAAATCAAAGTATACTGAAACTTTTGAGAAATACTATCAGGAACATCTCAAAGTCGAATGCCATTGATAAACATTGGTATGGGAAACTGCAGGGAGTTACAGATAGCAAAAGACAGAGCTCTGTGCCAGCTATGTATGTTCATGTTGGATTTAAGCTCTGCATCTGACAATCTGTCTAAAGGAGGAATTTTTGATGTTGTGAAACTATGATTAGCTGTGACCTAATAGTGTGAGGCACAAACACTTAATCAACACATTATGTCAACAACATTTTCAACATAAACCATTTTTTTGCCTTTCTTGGTCTCTTAGACTTCTACAGAAATTGCATTTTGTAAAGAACAGTTTCTCTGTTGCTGCAAGAGCCAATATTGAGCGGAATATAGTGAAAAAATATTGCATAATATTGTCTAGTGTGTTACTGCATTTGCAGCCACAAGACTGTCTGAGTGCATCAAAAATTTTATACCAGTCAGGCCTTAAAATTGCTTTGTGTCTTTTAAAGATAATTTAAAAGACTAATGCCTCAAACAAATACCTCAGTATCTTAAAAATATTCAAGTGGAACATTCAGAACCCATCTTTTGTTATATGCTTTGAGAACTTCTATTTCAGCTCAAGGTAATGGCAAAAATAGTTTAAATGTAATTTTTTTTTTGTTTGTATTTACTGCAATCAAGCACTAATTTGTGTTTGACTGTGTTTAGACACAACACTTTGGTATTACACATTTTTCCTGCAATGAACAGCCTTGAAATGTTTGTGGAGTTACTTAAAAAGAAAGTACAAAAAGAAGAAGGTAAGATACAACAGGAAAGAAGTAATGTCTATTAGATGAGCATTTTGTTCAAATCCTGCAGGAAAATTTATATTCATTTGTTCAGAATTGCTTTTATGGAAGCATAGAAACAGCCGTATCAGATCCACTCCTCTATTGTGTCCCCAGAACGGGGAATGTTCCTAGAAACAGTGTTACAGTCAGTTTTCCAAATGGAAACAAAAAAACCTTTTCCTAGTCTTTGTTAATTAGACATCCCCTGAAACATAAGATTTTATGTTCCTTGAAAAATACTGCATTTTCCCTGATTTTTTGTGTGAAAATCTAGCTAATAAACTCAGTTATTAGAATATTCCCTCAAGGCAAATGCTAAAGCAGTATGGTGCAGTGGAGTCCAAAGGCAAATGTCAATTGGAACAAAGAGCTGACAGACTGGGCCCACAGAGGAATTTCTTGGTCAGACTAGAAAAGCTGTTGCTCCTGGAGGAAAAGCAGAGCTAGAGGATGTTTCCATGTTGCATTCTGGAGAGCATCTCCTCGGCCAAGAGATGATAATGATTTCAGATAGCTGGGTGATTTTCTACCTTTCACTCATTTATATATAATGATTCAGACAAAATGCCCTTAAGTTTTTAGTCTTCTGTTAGCAGGTGGCTGCTCTAGCTTGAGACAATTCTGAGTGAACTAAAGTAATTTCCTAGCCTATCTGAATATATTAAAACAAAGGAGATGATTATAATATTTTTAAATGGAAAGTGACCTGATGAATCAGATTCCTTGATGACTTTCCCCTTTACCTCTTCCCCTTTTCCATCCTCCTCCTCCCCCCAGCCTCCTCTTCGTTGGAAACTCTCACACATCTTTTACTTTTCAAGACCTTTGTCTTTTTTGCTTCACCCCTTTTTATTCTGCTGAAGGCCTAAGCAAATCGATAGAGCAAAGCCAAAATACAGTGTCAATGGCCTACAGAGAGGTTTCCTCAGTAGACAGCAGGCAGTGGACTTGTATTTGCTGCTTCACAGTGTGGGGATGCAGCAAATATGACCAGCTGTTCCATGGAGAGTTTTGGCACAGCAAATCTGTTCTGTGCACTGGTGCTCTGGGCTAGCCCCAAATTTCTTCTCTCCTGAGCTCCGTTATGCAGCATACTGGAGAGCTCTGTTGGCCGGGGGATACAGCCCCCCAGCCCCTATGCATCTTCCCTACAGTTTGAACCACCTGTGGAGAAGAAATATTCTTTCGATTACTTTCTGTTGCTTTTGGCCCCAGCAAGCACAAGGTTCTTTGTGTTCCCTTCTTTGACTGATGGCTGGTTCACAGTGTTGCATCATCTAAAACATGTACTCCGATTTTTCAGCCTGGTTAAGTGTCCCTGCATTCACCCTGGCCTTTGATTCCTAATTTTCTGTCAAGAATAGCAAATTCAACCCTGTTCACTGCAGCTCTGATTTTTCCATGCTTAGGCATTTTTCCTAAAAATTTGTCCTTTGTGAACTGGCAACCACTTTACAACGTATCTAGAGATGTTACTGCACTAACGGCATATCTTTTCCCATCTGTCTTCATGGTCATAATCTATTGAAAGAAATATTTCTGTATTTAAACTCTGAATTAGTTCTGAAGTCGTTTCTGGTGTTTTTGTGTGATGCTGGTACACAACCTCAGCGGAATTCCATATACTGTGCTGTAGTCTAACTGAGGACTAGTTTATATGTACATTGGTGGAAGTTCAAAAAATCCAGATTAATGCTCCTTGCATCTGTTATGGTCCCTAGATACTAACATAGCAATGTGTGGGTATTATGGAATCTGCTGGGCAGCCAGGCTGTAATGCCACTGGCACAGGCACTGTTTGAAATCACTTTAGTTGCCATGTAAGACTTCCCAGGAAGTATTGGAGTAGAGGAAATACCAGAATTGAAACTGGAAGGCAGACGTCTGAAATACCTTAAGCATTGTGGTGACAGTATCACAGATAATCTGTCTAAAACCAGTGGTGGTAATTTAGAGCAGTTAACCAAATTATAAAATGGTGTTAGAGAGTATTTTAGCATCTTGTGGAACGTGGAACTGAGAAGGTTCAAGCATGACCTAGGCAGTGACCTTTTTTGCTATACCTTCAGGATGCTGGGCACAGAATTTTACACAACTTTAACCCTTTAGTTATGTTCTTGTGCCTCACTTGCAAAACTTCTGATGAAAGACTCCCATAGGCTTTTTGAATAATGTTTACATTATTTACATAATGATTACATTTTTTAAAGACAATAGAAAAAAACACAAAGCAGCCCATTATACTACAGGTAAGAGTTGTGCCACATTGCTTGTAAAACTAAATAGATTGCAAAGTATATATTAAGCTTTTTTTGTTAGCTAGCTTGGATGTGACAGTTTTACACAAATTTAGCAAAATATATGATACAGAAGAGCGCAGAAATATAACAAAAAATGAAGGAAAGTAAAAAAAAAATCAACTTTGTGGTTTTCAGACCATAACACAAGTGACAACTGTTAGTTTTGGTTGCTGTGCTTGTTCTGTCAATCCATCTATTAGGGGTCTTAGTTGTCTTACTGAGATGTTGCCTGGGACTGCACAGACACTGTTACACTCTTTGATTTTTCCTCTGACACAACACTAGCTTTCAACCTGAAGCTCAGTATTATTTTATGCCATGTGTTAATTTCTTGCATGAATGCCTTTTTTACCTTCATTTAGAATATGTTGCAGGTGGAAACAACAGTACTTATTGGCAATATATTTGATGGCAAAAAACTGAAGGACAGCTCAGGGTCTTGCATAGCTCTGGGGTATCACCACTGTGAAAGCAATTTGGAGGTGTGACTTGTCATTAAGGAGGACTGGTTTCTTAAATACTGGTGCTTCATAGGACTAACCATTATTTTGAAGTTTTGCAATTTTTTCAAAGACCTAAAAATTTTAAGGCCCCATCCAAAAGCCACTCAAGTCAATGGGAGTTTTTCCTGGAATTTCAGCCACTTTTTGATCAGGACCTTGGAAACATTTCTTTTTGTTTGAAATTGTGTGGAAAGAATACTTGAGCTCTTGGTGCTAAAAGTACAGATTTATGTAATAATTGAGTAGAGTTGTGTTACTAAATCATTATTAGATTTCAGTAGCTGTTCTAGCTACGTTTTTTTCCTGTAAGATACACTATTTATTGCACGTTGTTCTGTTTTATGAGCATTATATAAGTTGCATCCATACAATTTATATTAAGTTTCCTTTAATTCAGATGCACTGACTTTAGTACTTGCAGTTATAGTGGATATTCAACAAGAGTAGCTAGATATGAATATAAATTAAGACACTTAGTGCAACCAGCTTTGTGGAAGATGTTTTTTGTAATGTACCATATAGAGGGGTCATTCCTTTTCACCATTTCTCATTGTTTCCTTTGTTACTTGGGTGGGTTTTGATTTTTCAAAGAGGTCTTTTAGACAGTCGTTTTGCAGATATGAATTTTCCTTCATCTTGGAGTCGTTGTATCAGTTTTACTCTGTAACCATTTGGTCCTCTATTAATGCAAAGAATGGAACTGGTGTTTTCAAAGTAGTCTAGTATACACATTTCTTCAGTTAGTTTTAATGACTAAATATATGGCTAAATTCCCTAGGCTGTTTGGCCAATGTTACATTTGATTTATATATTTTTCCTTTTTCTCCTTGACTTTTTTCCTCAAAGGCTAATAAATATGCTCTTTTGTGTTTCAAAATATCTTAAGCAATAGAGTTATGCATATTTATGTATGTGTGTGCTCATGGTATTGGATAAATTTCAGAAATAGATATTCACACATGTATGAATGCATGTATATACATATAAGCTATACCATAGATATGTTAGAGTAGAAAAAGGATGTAGCTGGATGAAAGGTGTAAGCTTCTATGCTGTGTCCTTCTGTGCTATAGGAGTGTGGACAATGGCTTGGATTTGCATTGAGGATGAATGCAGGGACTGCTTGAATTTTGCAGCTACAAGCACTTCTTTTTACCTTTGCATTTCAAGAGTGAAAGGGGAGTCAGTGGAACTGAAAGGCAGCAACAGTAAAGCCAGAAGGAAATACATCAACAGTTAAGCATATAAAATTATAATACACTGATACAATAAAGCAGTAGATCTTGCTGTCATGAGATACCATACGAGTCCAAAGTTAAGTGCAATTTATATAAACATGAGGGCATAAACTATCTTCTAAATTCAGGTTTTAGAAGAAACTTTACTTATTGAAAGTTATTCCATAATTGCCAATTTCATGGGTTTTTTGTCCTTCCTCTAAAGCATCTGATGCTGGTCACTGTCAGAAAGAGGATATTGGACTAGATGAATTGATCTGAATCACTAGGATGATGTCTGTACTTGTTACTGTGAGGAAATGATCATTTCTATTGGTATTTTACCAATAAGAATGCTCTTAACATATAGGCATTAGACTGAAAAAAAATCTGCACTAGCATACTTACATGCTGTGATCATTTCAAAATGCACACCTTTAAAATGCAAAATTGCAAACTGATCAGCCAGTTTTTGTTGGACATAAATTGTACCTTTTGTTGTACCTTTTTTTAAGAAAAAACATGATCCAGTGCTCTGCTCAAGCTAATAAAATTTCAGAGTTAGCAAATAATATTTTGTATAGGATGGGTAACATATTTCATACAAGAGCAGCTTATGACCTTTCAGAAAAACAAACTTGAATCTTCTTCCAAATTTCAGATCTTTAGCACAGTGGGTTTCTGGCTTGTAACTTGAGCTTCTAGATGGTATTAAAATATAAATAATAATCCATAGTAACAGTCCTAGTCCTAGTCTTTTTTTCCTGTTGTTTACTCTTTTCCTAGTTTCAGTAGTAGCAGCAGAACTACTAGTCTCTGTAAAGAAATGAAGTTATGCATCAGAGAGAAGTAGATATGCTTCATGGCAGACCTGTCTGTGATTAGTTAGAGAAGGCTTTGGCAAATTTTTGGTATATTCTTTTTGTGTAAATACCTTCTCCACTAGGTGTCCCTTATGAGAAGTTTAAGATTCATGTCTTCTACTTTTAAACAGTGACCTTTTTTCCAAGTCAAGCATTCCAGTTAAGATATATTCAGTCCTTATTTTGCTTTTGGTTTAAGGATTTATTGCATCCCACTATATAGCCTAGGTACTTTTCTAAAAAAGTTATTAAAAGCTAGAAAGTTGAGACTCAGCATATTTCTGCTAATCTTTTTCTTGAGTCCTGCCTCACATCCATGTAAAATTGACCTCCACGACAGCAACAAGGTCTTTGTAAACACTTAGCTCCAGGACTCCACAGCGTTGAAACAAATAGCTTTGAAGGATTTGGTTAGGACCTTAAGACTTAGGAGAAAGAAAGAAAGATTCAATCCTTGTCTTAGAGCAGAAACTCTAAGACCTTTTGATACCTTTGCATCAGATAAGTCTAAAGGTTCCCAGAAATTTCTGAGAGAGTGGGCCAAATTGCTCCAAATTCTGCATTAAAAAATGTATGAAAACTGTAAATTTTTGGACAGTCTGCATCCTTCTGAGCCATGAGAAAAATTTTTGTCATTAACGAAGCCTCACTGGAACCTGCAAAAATTATTTGGCAAGCAGCTGGAATTGTCATTGCAATTTCAAAGACAGAAGATAAAACCTATATATACTATGTGCCACTTGTGAGAACAGAACAGACTGGTCTAAACTCCTGCTGAGAAGGCACCAAGATGACCAGATCTGCTTAGTCATAAAAGTTATTCATTGGCAAGCTTGCAGTTTAGAATGTCAAATTATTAGGTCCTTCTTGCATGTTATGATCTTCATAATTATAATAAGTTTACAGATTTTGTTGATGAGGTCACCACAGGAGCATGAAAAAGAATTTAAATCCCTAATTGTTCAGGGACTGTTAGCAGCAAGAGCACCTTTACAAACAGCTCTATATGCTGCAGTTACCATATTATAGTCAATGGAAATATCTGTGGTAATGAGCTACTCATTACCTGGACCCATTCACTGGCCCTTGAGTTCTGAGATCCCAGGAGCAGTGTAATCAACAGAGAAGGATCTTCTGTTTGGATGATGAGTATTAGTTCTGCATGAAAAAGGGTAATGTCCTTCATACTTTGGAGGATTCCTTTACTGCAGTTTGTTCTTTCAATGCGTATATGACTGCAGCAAAAAGGAAACAGAATTTTCTGATATTTGGCCCATGTACATGGTAGGACAATGCAGGAAAACTTTCTTCTTCCAGATGCTATAAGACCCTCATGCCTATTCAAGGCATTATGAAGTGCTTATTGTTTCTTATTATTTGATTATTTGTTTCTCATTTTTTTTCAATCAGATAACAGACTCCTGACAAGACTGTCATGAGTTACCATTTTGCCATGCTTATGGATTTTAGTCTCTTTATTCTTGCTATGGAAACTATTTTCTCTCATTCTTGGTATTGAGGTACTCAACAACATGGACTTCTAGGTGAGAGAGTATTGTAGGTAGCCCCATAACCTGTCCCCAGCTGTTTTATCTTCTCCTTAAACTCCACTTTTGCCCGAAGCTATTGCCTGAGAAAGTGAATCATCTCTGGCTCTTGTAACAAGGGAAGAAGTTCCTCATAAGTAAGAAGAAAGAATTTCTGTTCATACCATTCATTATCCAAAAAGGAATGGTTTGAGAGGTCTCCCTGTCTTCACTCACCTGCTCAAATCCACTCAAATCCAGAAAGATCTCCACAGCCTCATTACATTCTCAAATGACAGTGAGCACTTGACAACACCTAAAAAAGACTTGCTTTTTTTTTTTTTTTTTTTGTCACGCAACTCTCCTAACTCTGTATATGCTAGATAAAACACTAGTTGAAAATGTTACATATACTATACAGGCACAATTTGGACATACTTTTAATAGTTCTCTCCTTATTGACTTCTGATGCAAAGATCCTGGCAAAGTAACCAAAAAGAAAAGGATATTTTTGACCAAGACCATGCTGACCTTTTTTGATTGAGCCTCATAAGCCCTCATGACACCTCCCATTTATATAATTTATATAAGAACATAATGGCCATACAAGGGCAGACCTAGACTCCAAGTAGTCCAGCATGCTGTTTCCAACAGCTTCCAAGCATGTATCTTGAAAATAGTATAGTTACAGGTCAACCATGTAGTGATACTTCGCAGAATATTCTCAGCCTCCAGGAGTTCATAGTCAGAGATGGCATCTTTATACTTAATACACCTAAATGGATTTCTTGAACTTGTACAATTGTTCCTGGAGCTCCTGGAACTTCTGTCATTCAAGCTGGTTTCCTTAACTGTGCCTTAAGTTCTTGCTAAAAATGCTGTCTAGCTTCCATATAGATCTCATTTGTCTGCCTCATTTTGCTAGTCATTATCTGACTATGCAGACCTTAATCTCTATGTTTAGATGTTCCTTTTTTTGTGTGTAAAACAAAGTAAATCCCTCCAGAGATTCCCTCAGGCATCTTTTCTGTTCTTTATCAAAAGTGAAACTCTTTTTTTGTCCAACAATGATCTAAATGCTATTCAGAGATTATAAAGGTATGTTATTAAAGTAGCTGGACTGGAATCTCCAAGTGATATATAATTCCATCAAACTAGACCCAGTCAGCTTTTCCTCCTCTTTGAGAAGTGTCCCACTCACTTGCACATATATTTAAGGTTGTACAGACAATTAATTACAGGAGCTTTTCATAATATGTACTCCTTTTGTGAGAATTTAGTATTTTGCATTCTATTTTTAGGGTAGCTCCAAATCCTCATCATGTTTAAATCAAGTCACTGCATTTAAGTCATCAAGAATGCATTAGAAACTTGGAATAAGAAAGAAAAGTTACTCATTTGTACAGCACCAGAAGTTCTTAGGCATTTGTTATCCATAGCTTTATGTTAATGCATATTATACCACAGTTCGCTCTCCCTTCTCAATATGATGAAACATGATAAAGTTTGTGTTCTTCAATGGAGAAAGACCTGAATGTAGCTTCACCTCTCTCCTTCCCAATGTGGAGATCACACTGCAACCTCTGCCAGGTACTGCAGCATATTCCACAGTTGATACTTTCAAGCCTGAGGATACTGCGTGAAGGTACATCATATGTGGGATGAAGACCAGGCATAGCTTTTCTTTAGTCACTGAATACCATTCTGCTATCAGCTCTGGGCATTTTTGTGGTGTTTACCAGCTCAGTTACTCTTGTCATTCCTTTGAATGTGCTTACACTTTGTTTGACTTTGTGAAAAGTGTGATTGTTTTCTCAACCCTGGGAATCATTTATAGTTTTACATATAGAGGAGTAAGCGTAACCAATGATATGTAAATTAATTGCTTGTTTTATCCCAAAGAAACTGTCTCTAGATGAAATATAATTCTAAGTATTCTAATTCTGCTGAGTGCTCTGCTGCACTGGTTGGGAAAGTTAAATGGTATAATCTTCAGTACTAATCAGAAGCTCTGGGCAAGGAATGAACATTTTATGCCTTATCAATCTGTGGCTGCCAAAGACCTTGCAAAAAAAGGGGAGTTTTGATTGGTTAACGTGTGCATATCTTGAAAATTATAGCCCTCTGAATATAAGAAATTGTACTGCCTGAACAGGTGAGTAGAATACTAGCTAGCACACTAGGAGAAATCCAAAGCTACAGTTTCTTGGTAAATCTCTACAGCTTTTCTTTTTACATAGGCCATATGGAACATCTGTATCAAAAATAGCTCTAAAGCACCCTTATGCAAGTATGTGGTTGTGTCTGGCTGGATCCTGTCTAAAAATGACTGGGGTATATAAGATGAGTTTTCTCATCGTTAATAGTAAAGGTTAAATGTCTCCTTAAAGCCTGTTGATCCATGGAGCTAACCTGTTATGCCACTTTCAGCAGCCAGTGCCACACATCACTAGATGCCAATACTTTGTGGCTGGGTTCACTGTGGCAGCGTTCAGCTTCTTAGCAAAACTGGAGCTGATTCTTTTGCATCCAACCAGAGCTGCCTTAATGGCTATGCTACTATTATTTATAACAAGGGAAGTGTCAAAATGACAGATAGAGTCCTCGATTCTCAGCCATGCCAAATGTCTGCACAGCGTGGCAGAGAAGGTACTAGAGAGCCTGTTAAATATCCTTACAAGCACCAGCATCAGCCGTGGCTAGAGCAGTCAAGTGGATTGTGCCTATAACAGAGGGCACTGTAGCTGTACTAAGAGGAGCTACCAGGTTCTTCTAGTCTGGATGATGGGCAAGGCACGTCCTATGTGTATGAGATATCTTTCTCCTTGTAGTTCATTCATTTGAGAGAGATGCTCACCTGGAGAGATTTAGATGGTCTCCAGTATCTTTACCCCATCAATCTGACAAAAAAAGAGAATATTTGATCCAACAGAGGTTGCAAACTTCCCTTTAAAGACATTTCTATAAACATCTTTCTAAAGAAATGGACTTTTCAGGAGCATTCTTCAACACAAAATATTTTAGAAAATCAGCCTGGTTATTATTGCAGTCACTGTCAAGATGTAAGGAATTATAAATTATTTTTCAGTATGCTAACCAAGATTTTTTTTTTAAATTAAACCATTGTATTAAATTTCAGCATAAAATACCATGTAATAAACAGAGTAAAAGCTATTACTCACTTTCAATTGATAGGTGATTTATGCTATGCAAATTAAGTATCACCATGGAAAAACATTCAGACACTTTAAAAAATTAATGAAAAGTTATGCCTCCATAAATCATCATGTTACTGGTTCATTTCATCATTTTCCTGTCTTATTCGGATGCATTTCAGAACTCATAAGCAAGCCAGAGAGAGTTCTGGAGAATGAAAACTCTCCCAAGTGTGCACACTGCTAATGAGGAACTCCAGCCTCTGCGAACAGGACAGCTTGTTCCCAGATCTTCCTTAGGAGGGAAGGACTGAGTAGCCCAGTATCACATTCAGCAGCTGCTATTCAGGAACTGACCATCCAAGATAATTGAGATAAAATACCTGCTTTTACAGGGATGTAAAGACAAGATCATCTGGAACAGAGTCAGAAATGTATCAGCTTTCAAGAGAGGTTCATATTTCAAAAAGAAGGGGGGGGAAGACTGTGGAGGGCTGTAACCTTGTTGGAAAGCCTTTTTGGAACAATGCAGTTGTGTTAAAGGCATGGGTCTGACGTCTTAAGAAGCGTGAAGTCAGATGTATGTGCATCTCCTCTTTCACAGTTCTATTGCCTTAGATTGCAGCTATCACTTTCAAGCAATTGAAAATGCATGTTGGCAATTGTAAATCTGTATGTGACATTCTAGTAAGGAAAGACAAAGCTATAAAAACATAGTGCCATAAATGCACTGACTTGCCTCCAGTGTCCCATTTTCAGCAATAAAAGGAAATAAGTCTTAAAACTGTACATAAAGCCTCTCCTTTCATATATTGCTATTATTCCTGATTCATTAAACACTTTCTTCCTATAATCAAACTTATGGGAAAATGACCATAGAACAAATGTGAAAAAATAAAAGCACAATTGCTTGTGCATTATTATTGCTATTAATCAGCACTGTGGGACTTGTACAGTAGCATGATGTTTCCATAGTATACCTTACATGTTCATAAGCAGTACTTCATCTACATAAAGTGTTACAGAGAGGATAGCAATAAAAGAAACCAGACAAACAGTAATTGTATAGAGGCAGGTATTTCAGGTGGGCTTCAGTTTAGTGCAAATGCATGTTTAATATTTGCTGGAACAAAACCCACATTGTGCAAACAAATGGGTAAGCACGCTTGGATGATCACCCAGAAGATATCTGTGCTGTAATGGGACAAAAGGCCAGAAATTTTTGGCAGCCTAGCAGCAATGCTACCCTGGATTGGGGTATGATGATACTTAGCTTAGGGACACCTAAGGGAGTTGCACTTGAAGCCTTAGTAGCAGCAGTGGAAAGAGGGCTAGGGAGTCTCCCAGCCAGGGAGCCAACAGACCTTTACAATTTTAGCTCAAATTCTCATGAGCCACAAAGGGAAAAAGTGAAATATTTAAAGGACATTCTGCTCTACCTAGCTTGGAAAGTTGCGCTTTGGAAACTGTAGAGTGTAAGTTTGCTAAAATTAAGGAAACAACTCAGATAAATGGTACTGCTGAGTAAACACCTATTCTACATGTGCTAGGGCTTTTGTACACTTCAGGAGGAGACATAGCTGAATGACATTTATCAGGAGCAGAAACCACAAGCAGTGTAGCTCAGGAGCACAAATCTTTTCTTGCAGAAGTTATTTGTGTAATAGTTGCTGTAGTATCAGGAGATTCAGGGTCCAGAGAGAAGTAGTATTCTTTGAGACAGAAAGACCTTAAATATAAATTGTAACCTTATGGCTCTTCACTTAGTATGTATACCAGGAAGGCTATCTGCCACAGGTGAGGAAAGTAAAAGATTAGAAAAGTTTTTTCATAGTTCGATTTAAGGCTAATTTTCCTTGATTAGAATGAGTATGTCTCTCCTCCAGATTAGCCTAGGTAACTGGTGGAAGAGGGTAAGGGTGTTAATTGATTTTGGTTTAGGGTAAGTGAAGGTTGTAATAGAGTTATTGTGTTGTTGTATGGTGTGTGAACTGCTTGTGTGTAGGTTCCTGTTTACGGTATTTTGTATTGCTGTTAGCTTAGATGTTTTGAGTGTTTCCTGAGAGATTATAGACGAGCTAGTTAGTTCCCCTGTATTTGGGGGAAAAGGTATTGTGGAGAGGTATTGAAGCACTATCGATGCTTCAATGATTTAGCTTCATCCTAACAGAAAGTAGTCTGGTTGCCAGTCTGAATGAAAACTGCACTTGAATACTTGAATGTCCAGATGGACCTGACTGAAAGCTCCAACAAATCCAGGTTAGTGAGTTTTTATGTGAAAATGAGAGGGGAGAGATTTTGCACCTATGTAAGCCTAGCTATCACATTGTAAGGGATGTCTCAGTGACAGAAGGTTTAAAAAAGTTGCAAGTATTAATTCACCTCTAGTAAGGGTGAGTGGTTTGCAAAGGTGGGTGGATTAAATTAAATTCCATTATGAGTTATTCCTCTACCGCCCTTCTGCAGCTGTCTGCTATCATCTCAGGACTGTTACTCAGACTGTGTGGGAAGATGGCTGGAGTAAGATTGGTTTTCAGTCTGGGTGTGGGAGGTTCACCACTGGATGTGGTTATTTTATGAGTCTTTTTTGTGGTAGGAGTTTGATGCATAGAGCAAAGAGAATCTTGTTGAATTTGAAGGTAAGTAGGGGATTAAGGATTTAAGTAGGTGTTATTTTCTAGTGCCATCTTCCCTATAATCTCGTGGAATGAGCTGATATGTCAGAGGGAGATTGTGTTAAAATAAATGCCATCCTAGTGTGAGAAAACCAGGATGTGAGTGAATATCTTGAATAATAACAGCTACAGAGGTTGTAGCTTGTTGTGAAGGTTGCAATTTGATTTGTATTACTTCTGGTTGACAAAGATTGCGGTTGGACTAGTACTCTGGTTTCCTGAGGCTTGGAAACTTAAAGGCTTATAGCCTTTCCTGTATTATGAAATCCTAAACTAGATAATGTTGTTAGCACATACCAAATAATGATCCTGAGAGTTTCAACTGCAAGGACTTCAGTCCTCAGTCCAGTGATAGGAAACAGATAGAGATATGGCAAGAAGAAGTATTTAGATACTAAAGAAAATGATAAATAATCTAGGCTTATATCCATGTTCATCTTGAAACTTTTTTTTTTTTTTAATACATACATATAAATATAAGCATGAGGGTACCTTGGTTCCTTACACAGTCTTGAAACCTGTCTCTGTTGAAGCCAGGGGAAGAACTTTCACTGACTTTTAGCAGAGTTAAAACTTTATATCATATTGTATGATCTTTCAATGTTCAAATACTTAAATCTAACCACTTCTAAATGGTGGTTTCTGTATGTGATTTTTAACATAATCTGGCATATTTTGAAGGGAATGTTTGCTTTAAAATCATTTACTGCATGCTTGAAATAATACTATGTTGGCAAATTAAGTGGTTGGCTTGTTTTCACAGGCAACACAAGACTATTATGGTTAGAGTTCAGTGTCATGAGTCAGACTAGGCTTTGGATAAGCATAGGCCAGATGTGTTTAGTGACCCAAACAATTTATGAAAATGGAAAAAAATCTTAACAAATATTCCAGCTGTTCTAACATGTGCTATTTTTGATGTGCTTTAACAAGATAGATTTTGTAGACTTTTTTACTATAAATGTTTTCTCTCTTTCAATGTGAATTTGTAAATATCCCTTTCATGATCTTTTTTTTTTTTTTTTGCAAGTGATCTGAGGAAGGGGACAAGACCTTAGTTTCACCAGAAGCAATTCTGCTCTGGGTTATTAATTGGTTATAGCTTCAAGGGTGAGTCAATCATGGATCAGTTTTAAGTGGCAGGGAAGAGGAGAAACATATATGGTTGGACCTAAGATTTCACTTGGGAGCAAAAAGAGATCAGTATAGAATTCTGGCTAGTAGATGTAACCCTGATGTCAGCTATTTGATGCAAGATGATATGATTTTTCACTTTTAAGAAATTGCTCATTAGGCTATTGTTATAAAAGCTGTTCTTTTAATAAAGAGTCACTGGATGAATTTCCTTGGCCAGTGTTTTGCAGTAGGTAACTCCAGTTAATCACACCTAAACCCTGAAAAGCCAAAGACATTTTTTCTTCCTTGAGTTCAAGCTAGTAAAACTATCCTTGCTGAGGATTTAGAAAGCAAGCATTTGCATAGGGAATTATTGAAGTTATGATAGTTTTTACATTGAACAGGAAAATGAGAGCACTCTATTTTACATTATTGAATTCTGCTGACCTAATAGCTGCATGGCTGGTAGTGTAGAAGATGGTCTAAAGAAACCTCTAGATGGAAAACTAGATAAATTGAAGAAAAATATCCAGGTTTATGACAAAACTAGAAATGTTTTGGGAGAAATTAATGCTTCCTATCAAAATGTTCTAAACAATGGAATTGCTTTCTTGAAAAATGGAAAAATTAACAAAAAATGTTGATCCCATCAATAATATAGTTCCATTATTAGTATTCTCCATTAACAAGACTGGGTGAAGTTTTTGCTGAACCAGCTCATTAAAGGAAGTGTAGATAAAGTAAAGGAAGTGTAATGAGCTCTCTGAAGTGCAAGATGGAGTTAGAAAAAAGGGCTATTCACCATCCAAGAAAAGGGCTATTCTCCATCCAAGGAGACGCTGTAGAACTAAGAGGAAATTTGGGCAAGGATGATTGGAAAGAGAGTCTTGATGAAGAACTTTGCTGTTTCAATCTTACTTACAGCATTGCAAAATGAAAGCAGCTCTTCAAAACAGATAAATTTAGACTGTGATCTACATTAAAGTGGAGAGTGCCATACTTTAAGGGCTTATTTGTTTATGCTAGGACACAAAATTAAAATGCTGAAAATCTTTAATATAAGGTGGCTCATTTGCTAGTCAGTCATTCTAGTTGATTTCAGCTGAGTTACATTAGTGTAAATCAAGTCCTCTATGTTTACTTGTCAGATTGCTTTTCTGTTTTGCTTTATGTATAACTGAAATGTTGCTTTTTTTCCCCAGAATATTCTGGTTGCAGCTGTATAACATTTTGCATGGCTCTGGAGTCAGTGTTCAATTTAAAAGATATATTACACCTAAGAAGCATTTAAGATTAAAAAGGCTATATTTTGTGGAAGTAAATGACAATAGTGCCATTTAAAGCTGCAATGGTGTTTACAATATAAAAGAAAAATCTCTCTTTCTCTCTCTCTCTTCCTGTCCCCCCCTCCCCCTACTGGACACCAAAACTTCAGAAGATTTTATAACAATACATGTTCTGAGATAAAATTTTATTTTTAAAGCTAAGTTATTTTTAAAGCTAAGCTCCCCCCAAAATGGGAGATCGTAGCTTCCCAAATTTAATACTTTAGCTAAAGAAGTATAAGAGGTGGGAAGAGTAAAGTGTTTTGGAAAATGAGGATGATTAACAGGGCTACATCTCTTTGCGTGTGTATAGTCTTTAATCAGCCTTAGGATGTATACACTTTCCAGTATTATATAGCCTATAATCATATATTATAGTATTTATAATCTTGCAATAATAACTGTAACTGACAACCATTCATCTTAGTGGTAACTCCATTTGAATTAAAGGAAAAATATCTACCTTTCCATATTGGACCAAGCTTGATAGCAGGGCTGCCTGTTTCCCTAACATTGTGCATATTATGACTCTTTCTATCTGATTGCTTGATCATGCTCTTTACTCCAATTACTGTACTTTTCCATAATGATAAAGTGATTACACACATAAACAGCTAACATATTCTGTTTTTTTTACCCTTTCCTTCCTGGACAGGAACAGCTGAGGATCAATTGTTGTAGATGTTTTCTAGCAGGGTGTGCTGATGCGCCTTCTAATGGCTAAAATAAGAAAACTCTTGTGCTTTTTAAGGCTGATGTCAGAAAGACCAAAGAACTGATGCTCAAATATTTTTAGGAACCTGTGTCCTAGTTGATATAATAATGCATGCTTAAGTACTTTTTGAAAATCTAGGCTTTGTGATTCATATTCTTTCTTCTCACACAAACAATATGAGAGAGTGGTGGTAGGGGAAAAAGAAGGGGGGAGATAAAGCACCCTTCTTGAGATGGCTGGACAAAGTGACAGAAGGGAGTCTCTCAGATAAAAACATGGTGAACTGAAGAGGTCGTCCTTCAACAGATGGATGTAGCATTAGGAAGGTGACAGCAGGCAGCGGGCACATGGAGAAAGCAGGGAAGCAGTGCCGCTTGCTCTAACACTTGACGTTATTTACACCTGTTGGAATTCACTATGTCTTCTTGCTCCAAATCCCTCCTCCAGTTAATCACTGAGGGAGAGGGATAAAACTAGATTAGATCTCAGGATGAAAACTTAGATCAGTGTATATTGTTTCATTCAAGTCAATGAAAGTGCATAAGGAAACAGAAAGTTCTGAAGCTTTCAATGCCACTGAACTTCCAAAGTTATCTCAAGTTCCACCCTCTCCCTGGTAGTTCCTACCTTATTTTTTTTCAAAGAAACTTGATATGAACAAGTAGGTGGGCAGCTGAGAAGATAAGAAGGAAACATCAGTGTTTGTAGGGGGCAGGTGGGATAGGGAGAGGAAGAAGGTTTTGGGAGCTAGGAACTTTTCCAGACTTATTGTTTTCACTTGTTTGGAATATTTTTATTTACCCAAAAGTTAATTCTATGTTGTTCTTGCTTTTTCTTCTTGGAGATGCTTGCAGAAGAATGCATAAGTGAGATCTCTTGCTATCCAGCTTCAACAGACCCTCACTCTGTCCTTAAGCCAGTAGGACTGCCTGGTAGAGGAGCCTCGATTAGGCACAGTAAAGATCCGGTGGTCTGACTCATTCATTACCTCATGAAACTCAAGTTAGCTGGACACTGTGCCAATGTGGCTGGTCATCATAAGGGTAGTAAAGAGATGGAGGTTTGATACGCCATAGAAGGGACTTGTGGAATAGTGCCAGTGCACCACAACCAGCCAGGATCTTAACCCTGATTTGAGTCATGGAATCCTGAAAATGTTTTTTGGAGACTGTGATTCAAAAGCTTGCAGCTGCTAGTAGTGTGATCCTCACTCTGAAGCAACCAAACCACACCCTGTATTTGGATGATTATTTGGATGTCAATCACCATTTGGATGATGGTTGTTAAATCATCTGCTGTATTTAGAGTTTTAATAAATTATCTGAATACAATCTGAAATAACTGACCACCTCCTAGTTCTGTCAGTTCTGACCTAGGTAATAGTACTACCAATGAGCCTGAGACAAAACAAAATTCAGTAACTGAGAGAAAGCAACAAAAGTTAGTTGTGTTTTGTGTTGATCCAGCCACACTGATTGTGTGACTCCAAATTTATGAAAGTTGTCCTTGTCATGCTTTGATCTCATATGTATTTAAATGCTCTGCAGGATCTTTAGAAAATTTGACCTGGTTTCAATTTAAAACACAAAACTCCCTTTCTATCACTTGCTGGCATTACATAGCCAGTCTGTTGCCTGGATATATAGGAATTATCTTTGTCTCAGTTTGGGGAAAGTTGTCACTAGCAGGGCACACCAGCTACAGTAGATAAAAACAGTTAAAAAGAACTGTGGAAAATTTTTGAAGTTTCCTCAGCAACCCTAGCATCTACTTTAATTTCTGATATTCACTGTCTATATGCCTCTTGCTGGCTAAGAAAAATAGGATATTGTCTTTCATCAACAACAGAACTGTTTGCCAGCCCTTTGCCTCAACAGGAGCATTTTGAGCTTCTGCAAAATTTACAGTCAAGCAGATGGACAGCACATTGGAGGCCAAAATAACACAAAGGGAACCCTCAAATAGTAGGGCACAGTTTGGGTCTGTCTCTAGATCATCAGCTTTGTGTTCTCTGCAAACAAGGCTGGTATAGAGAAAAGAGTACTGGACAGAACAAAAGAAAATACTCTGTGATGAGTGGCAGCAAAAAATGTGGGACAAGACTTTTAAACCTCCTCCCTAGTTCTTCAAGACAGCTAGAGAATGTGAAAATTGGAAGACCGATACACAAGAAGCTCTCTTGTCCTTATTTACTTGGCACATGCCTTACAGTTAGCAAACACACAGAGAGTTTTTGAATTGTTTCCACCAAAGATATTGAGGCATATCATTGTGACCTTGCAAAAGACATAGGGTTCCTTTCTGGTACAACTTAGAGTTTTCAAGCCTCTGAACGGAAAGTGCTTAATGCACTAGCAATGCAGAATCTGGTTTAGACTTCATACAGTGACCCTGAAGAAGTGATTAATGCAAGAGGATAGCCTTTCCTCTCCAGAACTGGGAACAGGAAAGAAATTGAAGCAATAGAAAAGGGAAGAAAAATAAAAAAATTTAAGAAACTCACTAAGGCTTAAGAACTCATGTACTCATCTTCCTCCTCAAAGACTTCTCCCTTTGCTGAAGGCTGAGAGGCGTTGCTGCTTGACCCACAGGGTTCTGAAGAAGAAACTCAGGACAGATTGTTCCCAAAGGATTTCTTTGATATTGTGGTCAAATAGTCATAAAAACTTCAGAGCTGCAGCTGGCATAGGGTAAAAAAGAAAAAAAAAATTAAGATGAAAAGGGAGAAATACTAATAGTAAAAAGGAGTCTGGTTCTCTCCCCTTAGGACAAGACTTGTAGATGAATTCAGAGGTCCTTGAAGTAAAACTTTGAAATATCAATAAAGTGAAACAAAATAAAATAAAATCCACTGTTTTTACTGAAGGAATGCTCTTCTGGTGTAACATTAAACAGTAACTTAAAAAAAATTATTTAATTTAGAACTTATTAGAACTTTCCCCAGCAGTAACTTCCCATTTGATATTTTTCCAGAATTAAGAGATCAGATGTAGCCTTGGCAGTTTGTTAGCACTGCAATTAGTGGTGCAATTCCTGTAGCTGTAGAAAGCTAAGGTCCATTGAAAAATATATCTGTTAAAGAATATATAGGACAGGAATAAAAGTATAATATAACAATACAAGAATAACAACAACAAAAAAAAGATCTTTTCTTTCCTTTCAGCCGAACCTTGCAACAAATGACTACATATATACCAGGCAGATAATAACCCCAAGAGGACACAGACAGAAATTCAGATAATCATCCCCCCCCTCTTCCCCCCCCCCCCCAAATTTTTACACTCCTCTAAGCTTCCTAGGATGAGAAATGCCCTGCTTTGAGTCAGCATAGAGTGGCAGCTGCACTCAGCAAAAGGAAGGTATCCCTTACGAGGGATGAGGTAGCCCATGCAGAAATTATTGAGCTTCCTTGCAAAGGAAACTTTTTGAGTGAAATGCTTGCCTTCAGTGTTTTACCTCGTGTCTTTCAAAAACTGAGGGCGACTTGTGTATTTCTATGATTTCAGTTAAGTCAGAAGGAAATAGTGAAACCAGGAAAGCACTGGTAATAAAAGTTTCAGGAAGCTTCCTGGGATTAAACTGCCATTCTGGTCTCAGTTCCAACACAGATCTCAGTCTGGTGTTAGCATCTTTCAACTTCCAGAGCTGAAAGGGCTGGGACTGGCACAGGCAGACCCATTATGGCAATCCATAATCATCTGATTTCTCTCTTGAATAGAGCAGCTATGGAAACAATTCTGAGGGGATGTTTCTGAAAGAAATGTCAAGTTGAATAGAGAAGGAAGGCTGGAAAATTAAATTCTCTTTCATGTGTCTTCAGCAGGGGACCAAAAAAAGAGGCTGTAGAGAACAGCCAAATGGTAAGCTTGAGGGGAAGAAGGCTGAAGGTGCAGTTTTTCAGAGACAACAGCAGTCACTGGTTGCTACCGAACTGGTGTGAATATACACAGTTGGTATTTAGTTAGTACTTGGTCAAACTGGGTGCGTCAGTTGTATCCACTTCTTCTTCTTCATGTTCCAGTCACTTCATCAAAGTGGTTTTTTTGGAGGCCGACAGCCATTCCTTCAGTTTCCCAGTGATCTGCCCCTGCATTGGCTAATGTGGATAGTACGCACTGCCTAGGACTCTTAGAGTTCAGGTATTCTCCCCTCTGTCCAGATGCATGCTATGGAGTTTACCTACTAAGGCAAGTAATGGTGTTTTCCTCATACAGGTTTTGCATCATGAGTTCCTGGGTAGTGTCTGCAGCTCAGGGGAGGGCATTCTGTAAAACTGAGTTACATGGGGTGCTGCTGGTCTCATGTGCTTACACTCCTCATTGTGAGGATCACTGCATGCAATATTTTCCTGCTTGTCAGATTACTCAAACAACTTTGTTACTTGAAGACTTAAGAATAAAATATTCATGCTTCGATGATTTTTATTAAACACTCTTTAAAAAACAAACAAACAAACAAAAAACCCACAGCCAAAGACACTATTAACATTGTACTTAACAATAGAAATCTTCCTTAGTGGCTCTGGTGTCAGTTAGTTTACAAAGCTGGGTTATTATCCCCTACAACTTTCCTCAAGGCTGACATGCCTTGGGAATTCCTTACAACTATAGCTTTTCTGTTCATATTGTTGGTGAGAAGTGTTGGGGTCACCCATGGCAATTATTCTGAGCAGCTGATTCTGTAACCTAAGCAGAATGATTTCCTCTGTCTTCCCTGTACTTGCCCCTGCTTGTCTATGGTTGAACTGTGGTCATGTTGCACTGAGTTGTTACATGGTCATGGTGGGGGCGAGAAAGATTGAAGTTACTTCCTTCCTGAGCCTTCCTCAAACAGATGTTCCAGTGAAGAAACTTGCGTGCTTTGAATAGTATGCTGATGTTCATGCACATAATTTTGTTTTGTGAGGTTTTAAATATTAAGACTTTTCACCCACTTTTTTTTTTTTTTGACAGCTGTGTTTTTTATGTATGCAGTCACTTGCTTCCTGATCCTTCTGAACTGTGCAGAACCCATGACAATTTTCCAGTGAAAAAGCCTCATTGTAGGGGGGAAAAACTCAATATTTAATAATAGGATTTCTGCAGCTTCCTTTTTGCCATATCGTTCATGCTTTCATCTTCTCTACATAAGTCTTGTTTTTCTTCAGTTTTAGCAATTACTTTCTATGGATTCCCTCTGATAAAATCTCAAAGCCCAAGAGACCTGCCACAGTTAATGCATAACGTGCACTGTTCTATTCACAGTAGCTTGTAGTTTGAATCTCTTGATTATTGCCTCATACAGTTTGATAAATGCAATATATCTGTCCTTTTTAATTGCATTTTCATGAGTCTCTTGCCAATTTGCCTTTTATGATAAAACTGTTTCACCACAGGAAAAGGAGAGATGTAGAAAAAGAGAGGCTATGACAGAGGAACTGAACTCGAGATTAGAACTCAACACTGAGCTGCAAGTTTAAATTCATGGTAATTAGGAGCAGGATTAAGAAGTAGATATACAATGACATGGCATACCCTCTGCCATTTTAGTGCAGTGCAAACTACAGGTCAGTAGTGCTAGTTCAGGGCCTCCTGCCTCACTCCAGAAGCATAAGTATGCACTGAGAAGTCCTCTCATACCATGCCTATGTTCCTGTAGAAGCTGGAAGAATGCTTACTGGCAGCCTTGCCTAGAGGAATAATAGCGATATTTATGTATCTGAAGGTATAAAAAATAACAAGTTAATAACATTGTTATTATACTTATCTTTTAGGCTGCTCAAGATCTTAGTTTCACACACTAGCCTGTAATGGAGTTGTGCATTTAAAGACATGAAACTCAAGATGCAGTGGTACTGCTTTTGTGTTAACTATAAGAACATGGATGTCCTTGTTTTGGTTGTTGCTTCTGTTGAGAGTTCAGATGCAGATTCAGATTAAGAACAGAAATCATTGTGCAGGGCATCAAAACCCTGAGTTATCACATGTGTATAACTTATGAATAAGGGTAAATGCCTGGAAGTGGGATCTGAAAAAGTAAGGTACCTGCTTACTATCAGTAAGTCCCATTCTTTGTCTGATCTGTTAGGCATGACTACAGCTAAATGAAAAACAAAGGTTTTGGTTTGTGCAAGACTTTAGTTTTGTTTATTTTGGGAACTGAAAAATAGCCCGAGACTGTCTAGGCTAAATACATGTTTTACTCAGTTTGGTCAGCAAAATATCTCCTAACAGTTTACTTTCTCAAATTTATTTGAGCTGAATCTCCATAAATATTATATTTCCATTTACAGGAGGAACATTTTCTGAGTCTAATTTGTTCTGAGAAATTTGCAGCAACTATGCTTTTGCTAGCCTCTTGGTGTCATGACCATGTTTTTTAAGCAGATGTTTGTGTGCTGGAAATGCTCATTGTAAATGGTCTATCATTCTTTTTTTTTTTTTTTTTTTTCTTCATGCAGTATCATGTACAAGTCTGTTAAGGTAGCAAGAGATGAGTCAACATTTATCTTTATATTGAAAAACTGTTGTATCAATTCCTCTGCAACAATAATACCCTATTACTTGGCACTTAAAGTCTTTGAGGCAGGTCCTATGCCTAATGTTGTGTCTGTACAATACCTATTACATCTTAGAGGTTGTATGAAACAAAGTAATTACATCATTTATAATTCTTTCAAAAATCTTTGTAAAAGCTACTTATTAAAATGCTATGGCAATTAAAATAGCTTTTAGGTTCAATACTTATAGGAAAGAGTCTTAACTACATTTTCATTCCAAACTTCTTGTTTGTTGCTCATAAACTTCTGTAACATCTTGCCTTTCATGCTGGCTTTTCCCAGTCCTGTTTCCCTCCCGAAGGCAGTTCTTGTGTTGTTATTGTTGCTGAAAGTCCACAATAAAACGGTTCTGCCACTTCTGAGAGTATGAAAGCTAGGAAGAAGACATTCCCCTTCAATGACTCTTTGGGTCTAGGTTTAAAGTGCTCCAGTAGCCAATAAGGCTGGAAGTAGAAAGCTGAAATAGCCCCTACTGTGGACAAGTAGATTTCAGTGTTCTGGTGAAAACTGGTTTCGGTTGGAGCAAGCGAGGAGGAAACTGCAGAAATACACACATTCAGCTTTCATTTATTTTACATAACCATTTTAACATGATTTTATTGCACAATATGCCCAAATAACTGTGGATATTAACCAAGGACTTTGCAATGGAAAACTGTCAGTTTTATATCCCAAAGTAGCATACTCAAATACTGAGCAATGGCTGTTTGCTTACAGCATTTCCACGGCTCTTATTTTATCAGTGTCAAGTAGATCACTATGTTTTCAGTATGTAGCTGTTCCAAATTAACCCTGAATGTAATCAGGCAACTAACCCACTCTTTGTACAAGAGGAGAAACTAATATGTATTACATCATATCTAATATTCATATAAGTTTGTATGTATGTAGATCTCTCTATGAACTAGGAAACAAGCTTTATTTAAGTTTTATAGGCTTCAAATGCAACACTCTATTATGCTTTTCACTTAAAAATATTACAACATTCACTGCTTGTACAGTATCTCTAAATCTTCATGAATAGTATTTAAAACTGGTAGCAACAAGACTGTAGAAATTTACTTAAAATGATGTGAATTAAAACCCTGTGGTAATGATCTTAATAAGAAATTTTTAGCTCTTTTCTATCAAGGAAATTGTAGTGTAAATCTTAGTCAATTGTAGGAACAAACATAGTGAATATTGGAAGATAAACACCAATACAATAAAATCAGGTACTCTGTGCAGTGCATCAATATAAAGATGTAATATGTTCATGTTTAAAAATCCACATTAAAAAAAGGTTAGCCATCCAAAATCATTGTCTTGCGCAGGCCACAGTTAATGCTAATGTACTGTGTCTGGGATTCCTGGTTTATGATCAATGATCTGTGGTGTTTTTGAAACAGAGACATAAAAACTGAATTAAGAAAAGAAGCATTGTTAATCATCTCTGTCCTGGGGTTTCTGATAGGGCCTATGACAGTAACACTTTTTTCTTTTTAAACATGCTGTCTTTCTACAAAGCATGTGAATATGTGTGTTTAATTAAAAAAGGATAAGATGGCAAAATCCTTATTTATGTATTACCCAGGTCGTGTGATAAAGAGGTTTTTGTGTGTGTGTGTGTTGGGGGGAGGGGGTGGGGGGGAGGGAGTGGCAGGGGAAGGGGAAATGGGACTAAACTGTCCCAACATATTCTGTAGAAATGGAAGGGTGTGTTACTTATGAGACCACATCCATCACTGCTGACCTACAATTGAATTCTTGTCTCTCCTTAACTTCAAGAGGAAATTGAGACATTTCCAAATGCCACCAGAAATAAAGAATATGAATGGTTGATACAGTATTTTGAAGAATAGAGTGCAAAGCTGTTAATGAGCTGTAGTAGCTGCCTTTTGTAAGAAAGACAAGTTGCTTTAATCAAAAAGGTCATGCATGTCAGATAGCATTATTGTTTCCTGTGTTAGCTTGCCTCTACCTCAGTCTGTGGGAATTAAGATTTCAATGAACATTACTAATAGTTAAGATACATATCTGGGGAAGTGGGTGCTTCTGCATTCTGCTCTGCTCAAATTTCTATTTTGATTTATTGGCATTGCTGTTAAGTACTGCTTAAATACAACCAGGTTATACATGTCACTGAAGCCCCTAGAGTTATGCGAGTGTTAAATTTATAGCACAGAAAATAGCTCAGGGATCAGTAAAGCACAGATAGCTTCCCACTTGGGCTTGAATGCTAAGAGCACCTTCATCATCCCAAAGGTTCAAGTGATGTAATTGTATTTCTTAGATAGGCTGGGGGGTGGGGGGTGGGGGGAAGGAAGGGTTGTGATTCAACTAGGTGGAGACTCAACTTAATTCATCTGGGAATTATTTGTAGATAACGATTCTCTGCATGTGGTCAGGCCTTCCTAGGTGGTTTCTGTTTATTCAATGGTCTAGGAGGTTAGAGAGGCATTTGTTTGGAGGGATATGGGGCATGGCCTTTTTTGTCTGGCTGAGGGACAATGTCCCAAAGACAGTGTAAATGTAGATTCCTCCCCCCTCCTCCCCCAAGTTCTTTTCATGACTGTGGAAATTGTATCTTTATTTGGTATTGAATAGCACTTTCTCCAAATATGTTAAGCCTTCTGGCATCCTTTTGTAGTATTTGATCCATTCCTGTGCCAAATACATTTTTAGGTTAAGTGGAGTATCTTCTCAGTCTATGGTGTTGGAGGGTTTGTTTGTTCTGTTTTTTGTTTGTTTGTTTGTTTGTTTGTTTTCTTTTGGTCACCATGCATTAGAAGTGAATTTCCTTGATTGGGTTGTTGGTGCTCAAACCTGAGATTCCTTAGGCACTTGAAGGGCCTTTCTGGGACAGGAGATGCCAGAGATGATTGTATCTCTCAGTCCTGGGGCTCTGTCCCTACCAGATTGTCTCACACCTCAGGAACATCCTGACTGGCCTCAGTATTACTTAAAGTGGTGTCAAGTTATTTTTGTTCTTACACACCTCGGTGGGATACTAGTGAACACAACGCAACCTATCAAGGAAATGGTCAAATGGTGTGGAGGGGTAGTTTTCTCAATAGTTTTTCACAATAGGATCTCCCAAAAAAAGACAGGTCTGCATGCAGGATAATCCAGGATAACCGTATCATTTGGTGTTTTTTTTCATTTTTGTTAGTTTTTATTCCTACTTTTGTCATTTCATTACATATGCACGTAGGGAAAAAAAAAAAAAAAGGACATGTTCATCCTTTAGCAGTTGACAAAACTGATTTTTGTCCCCAAACCCAGAAGTGTAAATAAAGTAAATCTTCTAAAAGCAAAAAATAAAGCCCATTCCTCAAATTTGGGAGTGTTTGCGGGAAAACGTATCCTGAGCATTTCATCAATGCTGGTGGGATTACTTGTCTGAAAACTCCTCTATGCTGAGCAGTAAGCAAGTTCCACAGGAATCTCCTGTCCTACCAGGAATAGGAGTGTTGCTGTCTCAGTGTCGTTGACCTGCAGTGGTGTTAGACTGTACAGAAAGTTCTTTATCAGAGCTTGAGTAGAAAGGAAGATAGTCTTCTTGTATATAAATATAATACACACATACAATTCACTAGAGGGGGAAAAGGGATAGAAAAATGAGGTGAAAATATATTTAACTCATTATTACTACTATAAGCCTTTTACAAATAGCTGGATTGAAGTCAAGATCCTGCTCTGCAACTGCAGGAAAGGCTGATAAAAGATAACGTGGGAAACGATTGCTTTCAGAAATTGCATGGCAAGCTTGCCACATTGATTCTTCTCATTGTCTAGGAAAGGTTGTGTACTTACTTATTTATTCTCACCTTGCTGATATTTTCTCCACTCTGATTCACCTGAGTGAAAACTGCCAAGTTTCCTTTGATTTTATTTATTTTTTTCTCTCTTCTTCTCTTCCTCCCTGTGCACTCCTTCCCCCCCCCCCCCAGTCCTTTCTTAACTCACAGAAGAAGGAGGATATTTTTGACTCAGCTCTTGTAATTAAAGTTATAGAATCCAGTTTGGTGGTGCAATGAATGTCCAGATACCTGAAAAAAATCAAGCATAGAACAAGGCCAGTGCAACTGGATAGGAGTATATGTATGAACATCAAGTGCATATTAAAAATCATACAAATTGATACAGACTTTCCTTGTGGGAGCCATTGTGCCTAAGTGAGCTGTGAATCTAAAAACTACTGAACTTGCATTCAACCTTCCTTTTAAATAGAAAAGCACCAGTCAGCACTTTGTCAGTACCTTCTGCCTATGCAAATGAGAATATTTTCCAGAAATAGGACCATACTCAGTAAGTGTGGGCAGGCCACCAGTGCAGCAGGGGGAAAATATGCATCTTTCCCCTCAAAAACTATTGACATAGTATACGAAGGATAATACAGGTGTATTACTCCTTCCTCAAGTATAATATATATATTCTACTCCTGTTTAAAGGTGTTCTCGAATATGTTTGGATATGCAGCCAGGATGATTTTTCCTCCATTAAAATCATTTCAATGTCTTACCTAAGTAATTCTCCTTTACCCTAATGGAGTTCCATATCCTCTATCCCATCTCTTTTTCATCTCTTTCAACTTAACTCCTTTTTTTTTCTTTTTTCCCCCTCTTTCCCCTTCTGTTCTTCTAAAGGATCCTTCCTATTCTCTCAAAGAGAAAAATCAATACAATTATTGATTTGTTGTGTGTGTGAAATGGTATGACCTTCTTAACACTTTTCCTCTTCTGTTCCCACAGACTCTGGATCTCACTTGATGTTCTCCACATCTTTCACTTCCATTCTTGCTATCCTAACTACCAAACTTTCCTGTGCCCTGTCTTATCTCTACCAGTACATAAACTTCTCTATTCATTTTTCTCTTGTTCTTACTGGCAATAACTTAGGCAACCACGTCCATGATGAAATTAACCATCTGAATTTGTTACATAAGTACTGAAATCAGTGTGCCGCCTAAGTGTTCTTTAAATGGAGTTATTAGAAATACTTATATTTCAGTTTTATTCAACTGAAGTATCAGGCATTTTTCAAAAACAACAAGGAAGTACCTGTAGAGCCGCTAATTGCAGAGTGATTAAAGTAGGCCTCCCAATAAAAAAGGAAGCTCAGTACTACTACGGAACAGATAAAGAAGTTGACAATACTAGGGATTACAAGCCAACTGAGAACAACAACAAATAGCAGGGCCAGCACAAATTGTCATAACTGTATTGGAGGCACTGGAACACCACTGACTTTCATTAGCCAAGGATCTGCCCTTATGCAAGTGCAGGGCGTTGTGTGTGGATATCGTGTACAAAATAGTCCTTTTTGGATGCCCAAGAGGCAACATAATTCTTTGAATCACTGTCTTAACACAAGAGTGGCTGCAGGTTGTGACATCTCTTACTATGCTGAAGCACCAACAGCGTTTTAAAGTCTGTCGACTTACTCCTGTTTGTGGTATGCCAAAGTTAGTCCTTCATCAAAGAAAAGCTAGATCTGTGTTAATGTTGCCACGTCAAGCTCTCTCTAAGTCATTTTTGATTTGGAAGGAGAGAAGGAGAGTGACAAACCTAGCAGGCATGGTTACAGTTTAACTTTTGGGAGGTGAAACTTTAAACCACACTTGTCAGAGGGAAGACCTGAACCTATCCCATATGAATGCTGTAGATCATGAAGAGGAAAGAAAGAAGCATAATAGACTCCTTCCCAATGATGTCTTGGGCAAGAAGAACTGGCTTAAATCCTTTGGAATTTCAGGCAGGTTCATGATTAATATAATGAAACCTTCCTGGCTCTTTTTTTTGTTTGTTTGGTGGGGTTTTTTTGGTGTGCCTTTTCTTGCACTGTATTTTATCAGGGCCTTGTGATTAAACCAGGGCATGCTATTCAATAGCACTTTCAAACTTGGTCTGAGCCTCACTTTGGCAAGGGAAGTACCAAAATGTTACTGTTAAATTCTGTTGTCGCATATTAAAATGGTAAGACCATTTTGGTAATGTAAGAGAGGTGTGAAAGGAGCATTTTTACAAGAAGTTGCCTGAGAACTTCCCTCAGGGAACCTGAGATAGTACAAATCAGATTAGAATTGTCCAGAAATCAAAACTCTCAATGTGATACTCATACTAAGACCCACTCTCTCATACCTATGTAAGAGATGTGATTAGATGTGTGATTTATTTACTTAAAATAAGGTAATTGTCCCCTCACATCCTCTGTCTTCAGTACAGCTATTATTGATAATATATAGGATTCCAGTGGATTATATCCCTTTTTTCAAAGCTGAGATAGTTACTCTTTTTTAGATTTTATATGCCCATAATTACATCCACACTGTAGGAGTTGTACTTTATTACAGTTAAAAAGTAATAATTGTGTTTAAAAAAAAGCAAACAAAAAGAAAAAACACACAATCCTACTAATCCCTTTTTCCAGTCAAGCAGTCTTAAAGTATGAGCTCAATTATACTGCATCCCTGTTCTTACTCCTTTGCTTCCTCAGGCTTCTCTGGGGCAGCCTTGGTGCAAATGGGGGTCTGGGTTTGCTGCTGGGGCCATGAGTATAAGGATCTCTCAGTGCTTCGGATGCCCTCTAGTGGCATTTTAATGGTTGGGGATGCCTATTGGGTTGCACCACTTGAATCCTTAACAGTCAGTGGGTGTGTTTGCATAGTCAATGGCCAAACAAAATCTTTTCATTTCGCTAACAGCATGTCTTCATTCTTCATGTTGTATTTAAAATTGGAATCAATTAGGTAAAGGATATAGTACAAAGACAAATAAAGAACTTCCTGGGTTTGTATGTGTCCGACAAAATGCTCTGGACACAAGGGGGAAAAACTTGTTCCCCCAAATAAAAAGATGGGTTTATAGGAGCACTCGACACGTTAGAGACAGAACACTGCAATTGAAAGTGATAGAAACATTGTCTCGTTCATGTGCTGCTAGAAAACTTCTCTTTAGGTTTATGGAACTGATGGATTTTTTTATTGACATTTTTCACTTCAGTGATTTCTGTTGAATTACATTAATTACAATTCATTAGCTGTTTTTCATTTAAAGACGTAATGAAATGCTAATTTACTTGCTTCTCAGAAAATTCCCTTAGCTTAGTCACAAAAGAAATAAATATTTGTTGATTTGCCTTAACATGCAGTGTCCTTTATTTCTCTAAATTGTGTTTTGGTATGTTTGATAGCTAAAACTATCTGCCACCTGCACCTAAAATTTTCTGTCTGCAGGGAGATGGTTTACACCCTATTTTCTAAAACAAAGATGAAAATATTAATCCAGACTTTGATCGTGCAGTTGAATATTGTTCTCTAATCTTATGCAGGAAAAGTCAGCTGCAGAATAATTCCTGCCATGCATTACTCTTTGTCACCTGATGTCTTTTGCTATTGCTCCTTATACTGTTACCTATTATTATCCTTCAATTACTCCTTCATGTAGCTGTGATGTTCACTATGCAAATCTGATACTTTTTTTTTCTTTTGAAGTTCAGTTTTATATATATAAAACTTCCCTGTAAAATCAGCTGTATTGAGTTTGCCCTGCTTCCTTCTCTGATCAGCAGCAATGGTTGTCTGTGCATGTATAAGGCATACTCTTTAGGACTTCTCTTCAAATAAGTATTTTCTAAATAAAATGATAAATTTCAAGGAGATGGTTTCAGCCCATTATCTCACTGCAAGTTGTTGTTCTCTTACAGTTAAGCATGTGATCAAATGTTTGGGGCTGTTTGGAACCATACAAAAAATGTAGTATATTTTAATCTCTTCTGATATAGTGATGTTTGGGTATCATAATGGACATGGCAGTGTTTTCAGTTGTGAATTTTTAGGTTGATAGAGTATCCTTAAGAACCATTTCGTTCATGCTGACACTTTTAAATGATTTACATTTTCCAAGCATTAGCATAAATTAAAAACTGGCTAGTTTTGTACTAGTTAATTGCATACAAAACATTAAATAGGCAAAAACAGCCTTCAAACATTTGTATGCTGAAGTAAGTTCAATTAATTTAGTAAGTTCATTAATTCATTAAAAAGTGAAGGACTGAATATGAATAGCAGAAAATTCATAACTCATGAGCAAGAGAGTGGATGTCAAGGTGCCTGTCCCCATGCCATATTCAGGAGTTCGTATGTATGACAGAAGATCCGTATATCATGCTTTTGCACAGGCTTTTTCCTCTGCCCTGAAGGACTATCTAGCCAAAACAGAGTAGGGTGCTAGACTACTGGTGAATTTGTAACTTAGTGGTTGATAGATGTTCCAATGATAAAAACACAGTAACTTAGTAGGAACCTCAAAACTTTTATGGCTGCTGATTTTTTTTTCCTTCATTTATTCATTCATTTTAGGATGGATGCTATGATTATGTCTGTGCTCAAAGTAACAACACTATGGAATATTTCCAGACATTGGAATGCGAACATCTATATCATTAAAATGTTTAAACATTTCCAAGTGCTCAGTTTGTCTGTAACATCTAGCACTCTCAAATATTTTTTGTGCACAGTATTGGAGATAGATGCTTGGAGGAACATTCCCGATGTGTGGTTTGCATGCAGGCACCCTGTTCTGGAGGCAAGAGTTTACTGGTACACATGTGCGTTGTTCCATGCCAGTGAGCCTCAGTGTCCAGGAACGAATGGCATGTTGTGTTTACTATGTGTTTAGCCAATAAGAACTTGCTTATATTTTCTGTGATATTAATTAATAATTCGTCTGGGATTGGTAATAGTGAACCCCAAACCTGGTGGGTCTTGAATCTTTTTCCTCTGTTGAGGCTCAAAGAAAAGCAACAGTGATGTTTGATACCACTATCTGTACTGGAGAAATGAGATGTATTTTTACTTAATTTCAGCAGAAATAAGCATAATTCCTTCAGGAAATAATGGGAAAAACATAACAGAACAGAAATTGACTCTTTCAGAATTGATGTATTTTCATTCATGCCCTTGAAACACAAGGCTTAATACTCATGCCAAAATTTTGGTTAGTGTCAGATAGCTAACATACTACCTGTGACTCCTTTTAATAATATTATAACAAAATGCACATTTTTTTTCTTTTTGAGCCTCCTCAAAACTTGATTATTTGCAACAAGGATGAGAGGTGACAGCAGACTGTCTAAATTTACCTATCAAAGGATTGTTGCATGTTTGTTAGGCACTAGAAACAGGCTACTTGCCTGTCATGGATCTTGAAATCTGAAGTCACTTGTCAGCTTCTATGTTACTCTAAGGCTGTAAAGTAAAAGGTCCTTCAGATAATAATTACTTATTGCTTTGTAAAAGTGGTGGCCTAGGTAACTACCTTGGTAAGTACGCATATTCACTAGGAACAATTCAGGCTTTATGCAGGATAAACACTAAATCCTCATAATAATAAAAAGTTAAGAAGTTGCCTAACTCTAAAGTTAGCTTGTGCTAGTATACCCTCAGAATAAGTGAGCGAATTGGTGGTATCCGGAACTCCTTTCTTTGAAGCTTTCTTTCTCCTATGACTTTTGAGTTGGTTGTCTTTGCTACATAACGAACTCTTTCAAGTTCTGAAAGGAGGAGTTAGAAATTTTTCTAAAGGAAGTGGATCTGAATTTTCTAATGGAGTTGATTTTTAGCTGTTGCTTTGGAGTCCTTTTAATGTTTCTGTAAAGCAGTGCTCAAGGCTTTTCTTGTTTGCACTTGTGTGTGTTTTCATCAAATCTCCTCTTTTTTTCTGAACAATAGATGATGTTTACCTGTGAAATCAAGTGTACCCACAAAACCAGCTTCTGCCTGTAATTTGGGAAATTAGTATAGAAGCTTAATGGATTTGTGTTTTTTTTTTCTTTTCTTTTCCAAGGCTATTGTATATTTGATTCATAAATAAGAATTCATTTACATGCTATGCTGTTAAATTAGTCTTTGAAATGAACAAAAAGATAAGTGCAGAAAAATGTATTACGGTATTGCATATCTTGAAACTATTTGCCTGAATAATGTAATACTCCCACATGTCCCGTTTTCAGATAGTTTGCTTTTTGTTGCATGAATGCTTAAGGCATGATGCTGTGCGAGACATAATACTGAGAGCAATACAGCATTGTTCCCAAGCCAGAGGAGGGCAGGTTGGTGTGTAGGAACTGAAGATCCATCTAGGATGATTTCTAATGACTTTTTTTATGACTAGTATAATAACCTGAGGAATATGACAGAACTATTGGTTGTGACAGTTCCTTCACAATTTGTGACAAGTGAGGAAATAAGAAGAATTAGTTAATCATGAGAATTTAGGTTTACCAATGGGTGTCTTCAAATATTTTGATAAGCCGTAGCATGTATCATGCTAAATATCCTTTACCTTTCCAAAAAAAGACTGCAACTTCTCTAAAGAGATCTTTTTGGAAAAGCGTTTTTCCTCCCACTTTAACTATCCTGAAAGAAGATTGTTAGAGATGATTGTCCAAAGGTAATGGATGGACACTATCTCTCTAAAACGAGGAGGATCCTACTCAAACTTAAAGATGTTTTAATAGACAGGACAGATCTTGCTCAGTTCTTCAGAACTGGATGAGAACTTTTATTCAATGACTTAAAGCACTTGTCAATTAACTTGTCAGTTGTCTACAAGTAGCTTTAAAAAAAAGTGCAAGAAGGATGTGCAGTTGAAAAGTAGTCTCAGGGTGTTGATTTAGCTAGAAAATACAGGGTTTTACGTAACATTGATTGTGTTCTCCCACATCATTCATGTTGTGTGCATTCTGCTAATGTGTATCTGTGCTTCTATCTTCTACGCAGGCATAGCTAGGATAGCAATAACAACATAACAAGGTTTCAGCAAGGACTGTAATACCTACCTAGACCTTAATTAAACCTGATGGCCTGCCCAAGGCAGCCCTCTTTATTGCTACAGTTGCACAATTGTCAATGTCTGCTTGGTTGGATAAAAGTTAGTGTATCTGCATAAGCTGTAATTGCATTTTAGTTACTATATAGAAGTATTCTTGAACAGGAGGGTAATTTTAAAAAAAAAACACACCTGTACTGCTTGTTTTCAAAGCTCCCAGTACAGGGAGTTCTTGGTAATAGGCAGGTTTATGGAAAAACATATATTTACTAATAACGGAAAGTATACAGCAGTGCTTCTAACTTGATTTACTAGCTTCAAGCAAATAGTTTCAATAAAATTTTGTGTATAAAACTTCTTTACTAGGGGTTTGAAGTTGGCATGTGAGTCATTCATATCTGTGTATAACTTGTGTGGATTTTTTTTTATATGGAACAATTGCTAGATTTTCTTCTGCTTATGAGCCATCTGTTTACTTTCGCTAGTAGACACATGAACAGAGTCATGTGATCCCAGTAAATACATGTCTGTTTATAGCAATCAATTCCAGGCAGAAAGCGACAGAAAATCTAATCATAATGACAAGGAAAAGATGAAGCTACACTAAGACTAACCAAAAGTCTGCCTAGAATAAATATCACAGACACAAATATACACAGAATTCCATAAACTAATTATGTCCTTTAAAAAAAGGGACTTACGGGGAGTGGGGGGGGGGGGCCGGGAGAAGAATATGGAGAGACTGCTCAGAAATGGATGGTTTATGGGGAAGAATGTCAGCTTGTGCTTAGCTGTCAAAACTCATCATTTCATCCTGCTGCACAAAGTGCTAATAGATTTTGCACTTGAGGGGATAACAATTGCACTGTTTCCTTTGACGAAGCAGATGAAAGCAACAGATCCAGTGAAACTGAGCCTGATGGGATGCATAAGATGTTTGTTATCCTGACCATAAAGAAAATACAACTAGGAGAAGATAACCCATTCTGATCCAAAGGTTAGAAAAGATCATGCTGGAGACTCTCAGAGGGGTGGTCACAAAGATGAACTCTTGCTTATTGAGTTGAATTTCCCTAAATTCCTTCTTTGGCTTATACAAAGATGAAAAAGGGAAAGTCTAGAAAGATTTGTTTCAATAGGCCGAAGTTAGCCTTTTGTGAATATCCTCCTTTGTCTCCTCTGGGAAGACTGTAATAGGTAACTTACTGAAACCAAGAAGCGGAGATGACTAGTAAACTGTATTAACAGGGACAGCCTCTAAGACTGCTACTTAGATCATCAAAACCCTAAAAGGATTCTCAGCAGGGCCTCTGGCAGAGAACAGGTAACAAACACCTTTCCTTCAGAAATAGTTATTTCTTCATAATGCCCCGGAGCTACCTTTCTTACCTTGCTAGCATTAACTGTCGTACCTTGCGACTGCATAACAGGAGCTTTGAAGGTAAAAGGGTAAGAAATCCAGTTAAGTCAAAAAGAAACGAAGACTATGTCATTGTAATAGACATCAAATATCCTGATCTGAAGAAGTGGAGGTCATAGTTGCCTCAGAACCAGTAATAAGGGTGAAAAAGTAATCCCTAAGGTATAAAGAACACTTGGCTATAATGAATGTGAATTAATGCATATATTGATAATTGGAGTATTCTCTGAGAAGAAAACTAGTTATCTAAAATATTTTGAGCAAACCAGAAGATGAAGTACAGCATATGGCCAGCCCTGTGAGGATTCCTCTTGACCCTTTAGGTAAAACCCAGGGCATCCATTATTTCTGTGCCAGTTTATACAGCATGGCACCTGCCTGAGTTATAAGTTTAACGTAGGTTTAAATATTTCTCTGCACAGGTTTCTTCTTGTTTTTATAGCTTTGCTCACAGTGTGTATTCTGAGTACTCTGAAGTAAAGATAGACAAGTACAGAGAATTCTGTTTTTATAACTGGGTTCCACAACAGATTATCAGAAAAATGCTCAACAGAGTTGCTTTTAATCTTTTTTTTTCTTTAATAAAAAAGGCTTCATTTGGGGGTTATATATTTATATCATTACATAAAATTTGCATAGTAAGAAGGATTTCTTGTATATGTTTTACTGTTGTGGTTTGAGAGTTTAGTCATTTTTTAAGACCTGAAAGCATTTCAGTTTCTAAGATGTAAATAATGTTAGTGTTTTCACACCCAGTATTTAAAGAGGTTTAACAACTGGGCCATCAAAACTGCAGCTACTATGGCATTTAATATTGAGGCTTCACATGAGATGAGATTTTTCTTTTCACTTCTCTCACAAATCAGCTTTTATTTCTCATCTGATTCTGCATCTCCATGAAAGTCTGTACAGACTGGTTTCCTCAAGAAAGAAAACATGGGGTTTTGAGTTTCTTTATATATGTTAAACTAGATTCTCTAGACATCTGAGTTGATGCAAGACCTCACAGGTCTTGTGAGCTCACAGGAGTTATACTAACTTAAGCAAGAGGAAAGAGATGATGATTTTTTTTTCTTTTTTTGCCCCACCATTTTTTAACATAGCAAATGAAGCAGGGCTTCACAGAAGTGAGAAACCAACATTTAATTAACATGAGGCTGGAACATGCATAGCAACTGTTAGCTGATATTCTGATTCATTAACAGTAACCAGGTCTAAAATCTGTGCATTATGTAGAAAGCCAGTTTAAAATATGTGGAAAAAATTTGGAGCTTTCACTAAGTTTGAAGGAGCACAAACCAAAACAGTAACCTTTTCCTAATGATAGTATAATTCATTAGCGAAACACCACTATGTCTTCATTTCCTTTATGCTTATTTAGGAGGTACCAGCTTGCTAGTTTGTTTTTATCCATGCCTGGATAGAATTTGAAGTATAATTCAGTATGCTAAAAAAAGCAAAACAAATGTATATCACTGTGCTCCTCTGAAAAATCAACAACAAAGACTTCCTAGAAAACAACAGTAAAATTGATGCTGGCATTTGTTTGCCTCACCAGTTCAGTAGTATACACCCTGAGAAATCAAGTAGGAATGCACTTTGGGGAAAAAAAGGAGAATAAACAATTTCTAAGTGGCATTAAAGAGAGACCCACAAAGATGCCTAATTGAGATGGGAACATAAGTGTCCTCAGAATACAATAGCCTCAACAGCTTTTGAGGGCCAGCTAGGATGTCCAAACTCTAGCAAGCCTTTAGCTGAAAGGGCAAATACATTTGCATCTTTAATGTTCCTCATTTGGATCATTCACATCCTGGCCAGCATTTCTGCCTGCCTGAAAATAGTTTATAAAGCTATTATGCCATTTTGTTTAAGAACATCATTTCTACTTGCAGAAGCCTCTGAATGGATCAAAAACATTCTTCAGGCTTTAAGAGGTTTCAGTAAGGGAGGGAGTCCAAAGCAGGGACTTAAAAAAGCATGCAGATAACTCTGCATGAGTCTTGTCTTGAAAAGTATTTCATTACAGTTTGCAGCTGTGTGTGTACATTGTGTTTATTTTTGCTGAATGCCTTTGTCATTGATGTAATGTTATTTCAGTGTACTCTGCATCAGTGTGTATGTGGGGGGCAACACTCTCTGTACCATCTCTGAATATCTTTCGAAATGAGAAAATAACAATCTTAGAATGTATTCATACTAGTCTGACAAAATTCTGACCCTGATGAAATAAATAGAAGTTTTAAAAAATTACCATAGCATCAGGATTTGACTTTTAATTATCCGTACTTACAGTATCTTCACATAATGTTGTCCCAGTATAGATTAATAATTGTCCGCTGCTCCAAAAGTCTTTGTTCAATTATATCTATGAAAGAAGAGTTCCCCAGAGTAGCTGATTTGTGGTGGTCTCTTGGCTAACTAGTGTTGCCAAGGATTTCACTTATGCTCTCAAGTCAGATTTTTAAAAGGGATCAAAACCCAGTGTGATGATAATGCTAATAATATTTGGTGTTGAAATGGAGCTGAACTCATCTGAGAATCTTGGCCCAGGTTTGAGTCAAAATATCTTGTGAATTGTATAGGTGAGAAAACTACAAAGTGAAACAAATTATTTTTGGAAACTAATGAAATGAAGCAAAGTGGAACATTCAGAAAGAAGCAAAAATATCTATACTGCCTGATTAAAAGTTTTTCTTGAAAGCAATCTTTTTCATCTTAAGGAAATATTAAGTACACTTAAAGATTCTTGATAGGTGAGAACATTTTGTATGTATAACATTCAGTTTAATAATAGTCTTATTTTATAAAAACAAGAAAGATGAAATTCCACTCTGATAAAGTGAAAGGGAATCTTACATATGTTTTGTATGAAACTGAGATTTTACTTTAGGTCTTCAGTTTGGGGTTTTGAAAAGGAGGGGGAGAGGGGTGTTTGCTTTATTTATTAAATGAAATTATTTACTAAAATTTAAAAGAGAAGGGAAAATCAAGTTATTTAAGATTTATCTGAAAGACAAAATATAAAATTGCTGTTGATGTATTTGGATAACAGCTTTAGTTTCCAGGAAATTGTATGCTGGTTTTCAAAATGTGGAATCAGTGAAACCTATACATATGTGAATATCTGTGTGTTCACTCAGATAACTCCAGTGGTTACTCAGGTGCTAAATGAAAAGGAGAATATAAAAAAATTCCAGGCTGGAAGGTTAAAATATTAATGAATCAGGAGTTCAAACATCATGAGAGCTCTAAAAATAGCTAGATGTTTTATTCAGGATCTGTTAAAAGGATTTTAGGTGGAAAGCCACTATCTGTCTTGCTTTTGGTAATCTCAAAGTTACTATGGACATGTGAGCAATCATATATCTGAAGTTGCTTTGTGAAGATGATATATTGCATACCATAAAGGGGCATGATCTTTGCTTCAAGTCCATATTCCAAGGAGAGTTCCATTTCGGAGACAAGATTAACACTTTCACAATATAAAGTGTCCTGGGATATGATAAGTTGGACATCTACTGTTGAAACTTTCACTTTTGTGGTTTTTTTTTTTTTTCCTCCAAGAAGTACAGTAGTTGTGAGGGAACAGAGGAATAATGTTAAAGATATCTGTTGGAAAGAGTTGACAGCCCCTGCAGATTTATACTGAATATGAATTCACAAGCCCACTGCAGATGAGAAGGTACATTCAGTTGGATTATAAATACGCTGTAGTTAGCTTTGAAATGCATCCGTTTTATTCTGAGCTTCCAGCAAAGTCCTACAGATATGCAGCTCCAGTGAGAGCTCTAAAGTTGGTAATAAAAAGAAAATGACAGGGGTTCTGTCTGGAGTCTTCTGACAGCTATGGAAGAAAAAGAAATCCATACATTGTTTTTTCTCCTAACAGAGAAGGAGTAGATAGAAAACTTTCTGCTCTCAGGAAAAAAAAAGTCCTTGTTCCAAGACAAATGTGCTCTATGTGACTGGAAATGTATAAGGTTCAAGAAGCCTTTCCTTCACCGTGTTCCTTCTCATGCTCAGATGCAATAATTCTAAATGTGCTCCAAAAGAAGTCAGGTACTGTTCTTTTCTTCTGGCCTGTTGGAGATGGGAAGACACAAGACTTGCCTTCCTTTCTACTTCTTCCAGCCAAGCAGAACATAGAGACCTACAAGTTGATACTCGCCTGAACACTGTTCAGTATAATGCTTTCCATGATGCCAGCAGTAAAGGCAGTGCTAGACACTGCCCAGCCTGAATTATCAAACTACCTTGCAGGAGATTACTAGGGATGATTTGGATCCAAAGACTAATGTGGTCTCTGTTTGCTTCTGTTTGATCTCTGCAGAAAGTAGTCTATTGCACAGTGTAGCCATGTCCTAGGGTGCAGCAGAAGCAACACTCTTCCTCCTAAAGGGTGTGTAACAACATATTATTCTTTACATGCTAGCAGGATTGCACGTTGAGGAATAATTCTTTGTAGCTCTCCCCTGGTTACCACCTGAAGCAGAATTATATTTGTTTCGCTTTTTTTTTTTTCCCCTCATATATATTTTAGTGACTGAATGAACAGCATGTTCTTCTGACATACATATCAAACATGTGAGAAGTTCTGACTTCGGAATGTAATTTTTAGCTTGTTAGAATTTAATTGAAACAATCCATGTCCTGTCAGTAAACACAAGAAAAGATAATGAATTTGTGTTTCACTACTAAACAAATCAGAGCATAACCCTGTAACTTCTCCAAGTAGCCTGATGTTGCAGTCAGGGGACAGACAGTAATAATAAACCAGCAGAGAGCTTTAAGTGAGTCTTTAGCTTGTATCTGCAACATGTTGGTCTTTAAACTGTCACCAGTTTTGGAATCCATCTACACATAAACTGTTATAGGTGACGTAAAGGTGAAAGACAAAACAGTTACTGTTTACATGGAGTGCAGAGGTGCTCAGCAAACCTCTTTGCACAATTTGTATTCTGCACAGGAATTGTAAAAGGTTTCTGAAGCAGCCACATCATGAGCACTTGCATGCTGTGGAGATGATCTTTGCATGGGCAGGAGATAAGATGGTTAATATAGAGGATAGTTTATGAATGCAACAGAGAAAGGATCTTTGTGAAAATCCAGTAGCCACCCTAGGTCCTTCAGCTACTGCAGAGGAGTTCCAGGCAGTAGGTGAGCTGGCGTAGTCTTAGGCTGATATGTCTCTGCTTGACAAACTCTGGTTCTGTGGGCTTTCTGCAATGTTGGCATAGTCACTTAGACATAAAATAAAAACAGACACATCTTTAATTTAATCAGTAAAAAGTGGAGAGTAGTGCTCATCCTCCTATGAATTTACAGGCTGTGTAACGGAGGCCGGGAGAGCTATTCTCCTCTTCATAGGAACCTTCATTATGTCTTCTATGCTGCCTCTGGGTTTCCATTGTAAAATAACTAGATAAATCATTTAATAAGCTTCACAAACATTAAGTTTTGCAGTTATCCGACTACTTTTTGATGGAACTCTGAATCATAGTGCTGCATCCACGTTAGCTTTTGGGTTTAAAGGAGCATTTGCTATTCCTAAGAGCCCAATTAACAGCTGCCTTGACAGCTTTTACTACCTGCTAAGACATTACAGAACTGAGCTTGCCACAGGCTGTGAATGGTTAGGATTCTTCATTACAAATGACCACCCTCTATCTTCTTTTGAATTGGGTGTGTATATTCAATTACTAGAAAGCAAACCAGTGGTTCCAAAAGCCAGTGAGTGCTGCATGGGACAGTACTCTTACAAATGGTGATTAGTTAAAAGACATATTAGATCACTTGGCACTGTCCAAATTGAATAAACTATTTAGTGAGTGCAAGCACGTAGCAGGGCAGAAAGAATTCTTGATGTTCCCTGTTTTGTGTCACTAATAAGCAATAATCATGGCTTATATACATCATATACATGGCTGCCACTCCTGCAGAAATGGTTGGGTTGGTCCCACAGACTGATGATCTATGTCCATCAGAGATATATGCATGTGTGTGTATGTATATGTATCTCTATATATTTATTAATATTATTTTTAGAAAAACTTGTGATAACTCTTGCAGCAAGAGCCTGAAAGATGTGATAGCAATTAAATAAATAAAAGCAGCATTGTAACTGGAAAATAATTTTTAAGCATGGGATTGCTTTTGGCACTACTACTTGGTGTTCTAAGATCCTTTCTCTGTTTATCCAAAACAAACTGCAAAACTTGCAGTTTTCTGGATCATAAAACCTCACATCATTATCTGAATCTAATTATTAGCCTTGTTAGAAGCAAAAGAACATGAAACATTACAAATTTAATACTGAACAAAAAGAACCTAGCAGTAATAATCTTTGTTCTTTCACCTCTTGATGTGTTTTAAGCATTCTTTCTTTCTGTCTCTCAAGCTTCCAGGCACCATTTTCTTCCAAGTTGTGGGATCTCCATTCTACCTTAGTGTTTATCAATCCCTGTGCAGGTGCTTGTCTTTCTGGCTGTCTCATTCATAACAGATAGCCGGGTTATGAATTTTTAAAGGCAACTTCAATCACCATAGCTGATAGAATGTTTTGGAGCAATATCAACTCTTTAATGCCAAAGCAAGAATACTGAGTTCAGTTTTCTTATCACAAAACACTGAGAAAAGAAACATACTATTTTTGCAAAATATCCTGCTGGTCTGTACACAAGATCATATTATCTTGAGAGCATGCTTCATGTGATTATTTTCCAAAATTAATTACCATATTCTTTACATATTCATTTTTGCAGTGTGACTGTTCTAATGCCATTGTGCTACTGAGTGTAGTGCACATTTAGATAACAGCCTGCCTTGTTGAGTTTACTTTGCTGGAAGTTAGACAAAAATATATCTTTTTAATATGTAAATTGAGCACATTTGGTCATTGAGATACAATAAGCATAGAACATAATGATGCCACTTTTATAGCCACATTTCAAAGTATAAGTACACTTCATCTCTTTGACCCCTTTGTTCTAATGCCAGAAATAGATGTTAGTTCCTGAACAAGCTTCCATAATGTCACATGCAAAGTTTTTTAATCAGGAAGCTGAGAATCTTAATCCATTGAACAAAAATAATATCAGTTCTACAGGATGACTATAGATTTTAGGGTTTTTTCAGCTTTTGTAATAATTAATTGCAGTAAGCATCAAGAGTTTCTGCCTTGCAGTTTACAACGTTTAGCCTACACAAAAGAACTCTCAGCTGTCGCTGAAATCAAGCACTGAATCCATATAGCTACATTGTGATAGCTAATATGTAATGACGGCAGATATTTTCTCTGGCCAAATATGTGTGCTTAGCTTTAGAGAAACTCCAGATTTCTCCCTTCCTCCCCCAAGGAAATGATTCTTCTATTTTTGGGAGACTTTCTTTGGCAAGGACACATAGTGAGACATTTGGAAGGAAACAGATGCCCGAGGTGGGATGGAGGGTTAAGAATTTGGGTAGTGAGACTTCTTACTAGCATCTTGAGTCTCAAAAACCTCACAAACTTTAGATGCTTTCCATATCATCCAAATATTGAAAGTTGCAAAACCCAGTTGCTGACTACTAGCAGTATTTCTGTTCTCAGTGTGAAGCTTACAAACAAAGTTTCTCTTTTCCCACAATTTCCTCCTCCCCACAATTCCTTTTTGTTTGTACAAATGAAGACAATAGCCGACTCCACTCAATGTAGCACTGCTGTTTACATCTTCTAACAAACAAGCGATCTCTCACCAAATGTGTAGAAAAACTGCAGAATGGAATCCGTTGTGAAAAATCAAAGTAGAAAAAAGATCGACAAATTTTAATGGAGGAACTTGTTTTAAGATGGTTCATATAAGAAATAGACAATTTCAGTTTTAGGCTATCTTTTTGTAGATGTGACTCTACTTGGCTTGTATAACACATTATTTGTATGTTTATATGGGTGCCTGTGTCTATGGGGTTTCTGTTGCAGTGAATTTTATTTTAGTGGTGTCTGTCCTAAAAAATAAATAAATAAATAAAACTGAAAGAAATGACTTTGCTTGGTGAAGAAGTTTTTGCTCTTTGATCATTTCCCCACTCTGCTCACAAGAAGACTTCTCCACCCTGTCCTTACCCCCTAACCCCCCAGGTAAGTGAAATGTGCAAGGCCAAGGTGCCTATGCATTTCGCTCTTAAGGATATAGTTTCTCTTCTGTCCTGTTTTTCCTCTTTTAAAAATGGCAAACTAAGATGAAGGGAAAGGTTAAGCTGCAGGTTAGCAAAGAAAAATATGTATTGCCATGCAAAATTCAGCACAGCAGAGTGGTTACATGACTTACCTGAGTTGTTATCCTTTGGGTAGTTTAGGTACAGTGTATCAAACAACCTTTGATGCAAAGTCTTTAATCTAGCTTTGTTTTACTTCTCCCTAGTCAGTGACTCAAACGTTTCACTGGAGAATGTTATTTATTCTTTCCTTGGCCTAGAGGTAGTGGAACAGCTTCAGCAGGAAGGCCTAAAGACACCCTGGAGCCCTCCCAAGGTACCTGATAATAACAACTTTAAGATCTCTTCTCAAATGCTTATGAACTCATGAGCATGCTTATCTTTAAACATGAAAGCTGCTTAAAGTGAGACTTTTCTTTAAGAATGCTGCTTCTGTAATTTGTCCATTTTATCCTAACTACTTCTTGTTAATTGTCATCATCCCTTTACCTTTGCTTCAGAACCTGTTGTGCTTCCTCTGGGCTAAAGTCCTGGGCTCAGGCCCCAGGTCACACCCACAACCCACATGGCGTTGCAATTAGCCCGGAAATATGGATGCTGCCCCAAAAAAGAGCCCAGCAAGATTTTCTTCCACGTCTCGACCAGAAAGGCTGGTAGCTGAAAGGAGGATCTGATTTATTTTTGGAACCAAATCTTGTGTGGAGTCATAAAGGATAGTAAATGCAAAAATCTTCCCTCTCCCCCACCCCACACAGTGCTTTCTGTGAAGTTGTTTTTAAGATCAACAAAACATTTTAAAGCTGTCCTCAGACACCCTCATTTGCCTCGCAAAGCTTTTATAGGTAAGTATCTGCTAGCTTATGCAGTAGTTTTGCAGGCTGAGTTCAGTGTACCGTAGTAGACTGAACATTGTCTTGCATATATGATATATCAGCTTGATGCTAGTCAGCCTGTCTCGTAAGCTGAAGTGTTTTACTGGTTGATTTCGACTTGAATTTTCCTCCAACAGTTGAGCGGCAAAAGAAAATACCACTGGGTTGCAGAGACTATGCTACTAAGTAATTCTAGCTTAACTGGCCATGCCTGTAGTAAGTGGTAAAATCATTAACTGTGACAGCACCATTATTAATAACATCTCATTCATCTCATACCCATGTTAGCCTGCTTAACTTCAGCTGCTTTTTTGTATGCATATTATTTAATGCTATTTTAAATTATTTCCCCCAAAAGCAAAGGGAATGGATTTAATTAATCTCCTTATAAAAAGCTCTGATGCTCTGTCTTCAAACAATTATGTTCTCAAAATTTAGACGGAAAATAAAGCTGAATTATTCACTTACTTCCAAAAGGCATTCTTATGCATGGCTTGATTTACCTTGATTAACATAGCAATTTACCACACATTTCAAAAAGTGTTGCTAGTATTTTTAGCTCAAAATAGCTTTAGATACCTTAGAATTTTCTGCCATATTCCATCCACACTTTTCAGAGTTCAAATGCTATTTAATTTTAGCAGGTACAGTGAGATTTTATTTTAAATAGGTTTTTGTAATAACAAGCAAGCAATAAAGTGATATATTTTTAAAGTTATGGTATTTCTTTTCATTTTCCTTATCACTGCCTTGGCTAACCCTTTTAAAATACATTTTCATCTAAATAGTGTGATTCTTAGATCAAGTAAAGAGCCTTTCCTCCTTTTTCCTGGAAGTGTGTAGGGGCAAACTGAAATGGTGTAGGTAAAATTTGGCTCCATGATGTTAGGAGCAGTCAATCCAAAAAAATGAAAATACAATTAAAAATCTGAAACTGGCCATTAGCTTCATTTCTGAGTAAGAATAAGGGGTTTTATTTTTGTTTTTATTCCTTGCAAAACAGGAAAAAAAAAATGTCTTCTACAATGACTTCCAAAGAATATAAAAATAAATGTCGCAGGTATAAGATTACAGAATGAAATAGCCAGGGCATTTCTCATTTATTTACCAACTCCATTCAACTCTCATTCTCTCTTCTGCGTTCTTCCAGATAGCACTTAGAAAAGATTGTTCTGACGTGGTTACAACCTTTGCCAGGGACCATGACTGAAGTAAGCACTGTTGCAGCGCAGTTCTACAACATGCAAACAGCTTTGGAAGTTTCTTCCACAAATATAAACCATCTCTGTGCCCATTTTCCAAAACGTGCCTTACTCTGACTATCCCTGGACACTGAGCTAGGTACATAATGTACGTGGCTATGAGTCCAAATAATTTTTGTACACATTTTTGGGGAGGTGCTTTATTGTGTAAGCGGGTTGCCATCCTGTCTGAAGTTCTCTTTTATGTCAACCCCCTCCCCCAAAAAAGAAGTTTGGTAAAAACAGGTAAATATAAACCAAAGAAAAACAGCACCAGGATTTTAAAATGTAACAAACAAAACAAAACAAAACAAAAAAACAGCAACAGCAAAAAATAACAGGTAGAAGTTAATGCATATAAAATAGGTTCAGTCCTGTTCATTATGGGGATTGAAAGGATCAAAATAAAGCTGTAACACCTGAAATATTATCTTATTATTTTTTAATATTTGTTTCATTTTTGGAGTGAGTACAAAAGTGTGTCTGTACATAAATATATGCCCAAACTAGTATGACTTTTTGTCCTCTTTCTTAGTTTGTTGCTCATATTCAGAGGTACCAGTGCTTCCAATCCATATGTAATTCATTTGTATAAAGACGTTCACCCCACTAAGCTGGCAGGCAGTCATATTTGACATAATAGGGGCCTCTTTTGTTGAGGACCGTGCACGCTAGTGCTTCACTTGTCTTTGAGTGATATCTGTATGAGTATGTACAGCAGCAATGACTAGGAGCTAAGATAAGCCACTTCATCCCTTCACTTGCTCTGTTAGCATTGGTTTGTTTAATAATTACCACCTTGCAAACTTTCATAAGGGCAAAAGGTGAGATTAGCACAACAATGCTGACTATTTCTGGATCCTATGCTTTGAATGTGAACCCATTAGAAAGCTGCCAGACGACAAGGAAATGCCAAGGAAACAGCAGATATAATTTATCACAGTAATTTATCTGCTTTTTAGGAAAACACTTGACAATAAACTATGCAGCAGATTGATCTCTGTATAAAATATCAGATTTTCTGGGGAAAATATAGTGACAACCGGTGAAGTAAATTCTGAAGGAGACAAATAGTCATTTCATAGAGATGGGAATCATTCTGTAAACAGCTGATGCGTATACACAGCTACACTGCTAACACTGGTCAAGTAGCTGAAAATTATGGTTAATGCACTGTTCTTTGGACATTCTTGGACAGTTTCTTGTTATTCATACTGTTTTGAGGTTGTTTTTTTTTTTTTTTCCAGATTAGGCAGGAAGATTTGTTTTAAAAGTATCCAGAAACTGTATTGCCACCGATTGGCATATTCCAAAATCTAATTAGGATCAAAGATTTTCAGTTCATGTTTATCTCTAAATTGTCTATATTGAAATGCTTGGATTTTGTGATGGAATACGCAGCACCTTCTAGTGGCACTGTTTCATAGACTGCAGGTGTCTGATGCAATTCTCTGTGGCTTCAGTGTGTGCTGGATAAGGTTCACAGTGAATAAACTTGGAAAAAGATTTATAAAAGCAGTCAGAGCCAGCTTTGTTGTTGTTGTTGTTGTTTTTTGCTTAACAATAAAAACCCCACAAATAAAAGCTCTTTCCATATATTTCCAAATTCATTTTCCTGTTTAAGCCTCTTGGGGTTTGTTGTTGTTGTTGTTTTTATTATAACATTAAGCAGGTTTTAGCATACGTTTATTTTAGTAAACAGTTGAAAAAAATCCCTTCAAGAATTGCTCCTTTCTCTTATTTTTTTATTATATGGTGTGCTACTCCTACTTTAATTCTTCTGACTTGATTAATAAATTGGAGGCTCAAAAAACCTTGTAGATTTTATGGTGTTATCCTGATTCATCATCCACTGTCAATATAGAAAATTTTAAACTATTCTTTGGGTTATCCCATCAATTCATATGTTCTTAAAACAGACTCTCTGCACTTTAGAGGTTTTCTTCTAGAGCTCAGTCTTGGAGCTACCTGCCTAAGAGATAAAGTACACTTCCTTAGGCTCAAAGTCAGTTTTTGATAGACCATAGCCAGACCTCATTTCTTATAATTTTTTCAACTTAATTTTTCCTAATGTTTCTCCGTATCATGATTTTTCTCATTAACTCCTTTCCTAATGGTACCACACCACCTGAGTTACTTTGCCACTTCATTTCAACTTTGGCTGTGTATTCTGGTTCAGTGATGCAAGCTGATTCCCATTCATCACTAGCACAGTATTATGCCTTCCTGAATAAATCCCCTATTTCTTAATGTACCAAATTAGTGAAACCAATTTTGGCTCCCTCTTTGCATTTCTTAGACTGCTCAGTGACTCTTGAAACCTCTCTGTAGCTTTCCAGAGCAGCAGACCTAGCTACCGAGCTCTTTATACAAGCACACTAGACTGAAAGGGAGCAACCCAGGTGCCTAAACAGGGGCATCAGAGGAATATGCCGTGCAGTATCTAAGATATCAGCAGGGGCTGGGCAGATAGGAAATGTGATTAATGGGAGATGCTTCTGGACCAGCAGCTGGAGAACAGACAGGATACTATAAGGCACTAGATGCCTGATTTTAGGCTCCCAAAGCACTCTCTAGACTTACTGCTCAAAAAATAGATTATTATTATAATTCAAAAAAAGAGTGCACAGTCCAAAATGTACAGCTTATGTTTTCATTCAGTAATTTTGTTAATTGTCATAGTTGCAATGCCATTGCTAACTGCAATTTATAAAGTTGCTAAAGTGTGTATCTGAACATGATCCGGTCTTATGAAAATTGCAAGAAATATTTGAATAAATATGGCCAAAGGGGAGAAATTAAGGCAAGAGATATCTATGAAGAGCCCAGTTGTTTTAGAAAATATGGAAAAAAACTTTTGATGACAGTAAGCATTTCTGAATGTGAGTCTTGAGGTCCAGCATTCAAAAAGAAAAAATAATGTCTGTTACCGGAATATATATATAAACACTTTTTTGAAGTCCGACTTACCCTTTTTCTTTTGTTTTTATACTTCCTTCAGCCTGAGAAATAAATTAGCACTGAACCATTCCTAGAGAATTTCATTTTCTGATCCTTCCACTGCTGGACTATTTTAATTTCCTGACAGTAAGTTGATATAAGAATATATCAGCTTTGAAATTTCAGGTTTATTTTTTTTGAAATTGTGAAAGCATTTTCTTTACCAGCCAGGCTTCCTGAGGTTCCTTTCTTCCTCACAGAATATCTGCATCTTGAGGAGGTCATGGAAGGGGGGTGGAGGGGGTGGGGAATGAATATCCACTTGTATTAATGTTGGGAATAAAAAGTAAGGCTGAAGTATAATTTTCTTTCAGTGAAGCAATGAAGATAAGAAGGGATGCTTAAAAAGTACTAATGAAGGACTCAATTATGAGGAAGCTGCAGAATTCAAAAAGAGCACCCAGGAAAATTGCCACTTATTCATATTGTGGTGAAACACATTGGTTCTATTGGATAAAATGATTTTTTTCTTTTTTGTTTTCTTTTTCTTTTTTTTTTATGAGCCTAGGACATCATTACTTCAGCTACATATTACATAGCCTTGACTCCCACACACAGCTGCATTGGTATTTGGGTTTGGGCCTGCAGGAATAAACATCCTCTTTACCTAGAAAGGTTAGAAGGAGGAAGGGCAGAACCTGGTATTCCTCGGGAGTACAGGGAAAATAAGTAGGAAAAGATTCCTTAAAGAGAGTCTGATGGGTGTGTGCAAGGCACATACACACACTGCCTTGTTCAAGGCTTTGTTTAAAAGTACTCTCTAGTCTTATGTGTTCTTTTATCTGTTCTTTTCAACAGAGAGACTACACAAGTAAATGAAGCATTGTGCTGGTTTTAATAAGTTCTGTGTCAGTGAAGTGACATTTCTATGTCAGAAAAAGCCCAGTAACATTAGCAATTAGCTGATACCTCTATACTAAGTATTTTCAGATCCTAGTTTATAAGAAAACAGCAGTTCAAAAAGATAGACCACCTAAGGATATCTGTAGGTGTGTTCAGTGCATAGGTTTGATGAGAGTTGAGCTATTGTCCTTTGTTTTTACTATGGTTCCAGGCAAAGACATCTGAGGAGATTTGACTAATTTAACAAATGTGACGTTACCTCACACTTGTCGCATTTAGGAAATGGATGAAGAGCTGTTTGCTGGTGTTTCTATCATTAATGAGAAACACCAGCCCACAAAAAGAAAGAAATCTCTAAATTATTAACTGCCCGATCAGCAACTCATTGGGGAATTTTGTTGGGTCATGAATGCTGGCAGGTTGTCAAGGAAACAGGAATAACGTAACCAACTGCTTAAGTTTCTTGAAAGATGAAGCCTTTTTACATATTTTTGATGGCTAATAGCTGAGCTGGATTTGCAAACGGTTGCTGAAATGGAAAACATAGTCATGCTTTTGATGTAATACAGGCATCGGTCTTAATTTAGACTTTTGATACATGGATTTGATTTTAATTCATGAGAAAGTTCTTGGGTTTTAATTGTTCTCCCCCTTGCCCACCTTCTCCCTGCCCATACCATTCGTTAGTACCATGTAGGAAGATTTCTTGGTATGCTGGAAATTTGCAAGCAATTAAGTAGTGCTCTGAAGCTTAGAGTAGATTAGTTTCCCACATATGAAGAGTTGAAATTCTGAGCGGTTCAGGTGACACTGTCTCAGTGTAATGTTTTATTCGAGGCTGGCTCTCCTTTGCTAACCGTATCCCATTCAGGAGCAGCAATGCGTACTTGCAGTGGCCGAGTTACTCTCCCTTGGTGCTAGGTAATAAAACAGCTACCTGTAAAGGCAAGTTGAGTATTGTCGGCAAGAGGAAAGCTGTGTTCCACTGAGAGGTCAAGTTAGATTCAGTCTGTGATTTGCAGAGATAAGGGGGCTCTTCTGGTTGGCAGGAGGATACTCTTGCCTGCAGTTAGGCTGTAGCAAGTTGTTGCTCTGAAACTCATTCAAAACTCTGTGACAAGTTCATTAGAAGTGATTGCCAGTCCATAGAGCTTGCCTTTTTTCCTGAGCATGTACTCATCTGGAAAGCATCCTGCTGGAAGGGGAGAAACAACTGTTACGAGATCTCTGTATTCCAAAACCTTGTCTGTCACAAGAAGTGGTTGCTCTTCACCTGGTATTTTCCATGGTTCTTAGCAACTATGCTAGCAGTCAGCAAAAATAGGGAAAGGGTTTTGAGTCACTGAATTGTAGGAGTAAGGGTACCTGGTTACCATAGGTAGCATCAAATTTGATTTGTTCCTGCTTAGACACTTAGAGAATAGACAATATATAACTATCAGTGACTGTAGCCAATATTCACCAAATGTTAAAGAATCTATTCATCTGCAGTTGGTCTTTTGAAGTTTTTTGCTAAATATGAGCAATCATGCCAATGAACTTCTACTAAGAAAGCAGACCTAGTTGTCAAGTTTCAGATCAGTCTAGTGAAATCTAGATGATGGGAAGATCTACAAAATCAACAATCTACAAGATCATCTGGGATGATCTACAAAAATAACTATATACAGGAAGCCTGAAATTCAATGGCATACAGTAGTCTTTGAACAGCAAAATACCAAAGATCAGGTTTTAAAATATTAGCTGTCTTCAGGATTTCAGATTAAACCATGTTACTGTTAGCACAACAGTACTGTGGTATCTAAAGCCAGGTTTTCCAGAATTTTCATCATTGTAGTAGGATTATCATCCAAGTAATTTTACTTTTTTTCTAATTCTTTTATGAAGTGCTCTACTGGTCTGATGTTCTCAGGGTGGATAGATGATTGTTAGTGGGGAAAAATATGTGTGTAGTGCTAATATTTACTATTCAAATGTGCAGAAGGAAAATGAGGTATTACTGTTTTTACTATTTCTAGTCATCATTTGTTTTTTCTCACCCCTTTACGGATTCTCATTCCAACCCCTTTCCAATGGTTAAAAGGGCATAGCTTGCCGCCAGCATAATTTTGGTATGTTCCTATGTCTGAATGCTGCCTTAACAATGGAGTACAACTCATCTCATTTAACTCAGCTGGTTGTCTAGACCCACTTTGTACTCAGTGGAGAGAAACCAACACTTTGAGAAGCAATTTGCTCTGTCCAGCAACATAAATACTTACCTTTGGTGTGACTTCTCTTACTTCATGGAAATGCACATTTCCTTCTATTGACTATAAGTGGAGTCTGGACAATCAACTTAGATATCTGAAGTCTTTAAATCTAAATCTGGGCAGATGAAATGCACCTGAGTTGACAAAGGGCTGGTAAAATTACAGCTTGTGATTGGATATGAAAATAAACAATTTCTCAATCAGACTTTCTCAGATCATAAAGCATTTCTCTGCTGGTTAGGAGGCTTGAATAAAAATTATCCTCATCTCCTAGATCCAGGTAGCAATCTAGTATTTTGCATGACACAAGTTTCCGCTGGTATGTAGCGTGGTATGTACATCACTAGATGTAGTTGCAGCTGTTTTCCTGTTTATGCTAGAAATATGGTTATACTGTGCACATTCACAAGACGTGTTGTTGTTTTCTTGCCCAAACTATCAGAATTTTTTTTTTTGGAAAAAAACAAGTATTTCATCTCTTTTCTTGCTTAAATGTGTGAACTACTTTCCTTTTTACTGGGCTAGCCAAATGAACAATTCTTCAGCTCTTCTTGCTTATATTTTTGTGTTTGGTTCTTTTACAAGCAAACCTTTTACAAATGTAACAACAGCAAAAGAAACCCTTCACATTGCATGTTATTAAATGGGGAAAAAAACCTATACCCTATAGTATTCAGCATCCTCAAATCCATTTCTTGTCTATTTCAAAGCAGTATTTTTTTTAACTGCTAATGAAAGCATTCTAAAGATTAGCTTCTGAAGGGAAAAGAAAAAAAAAAAAAGCTTTCATTTATTTTCCTTCTCGTATTCCCTCTGCCATCCAGTTATAGTTCAGAAACAACCATTTTGTTATTCAGGACTAAATTCATTTGATGGACTATCACAGTGCATTCAAATTATCAAAGTCTTATTCTTGCCCTAGAATATGGTATTCAAGAGAGAACACTGATCTGCTGGTACTTCATGGATAGCTTGAAAATATCAAACTAAGAAACTAGTGTTGAAATTACTCATGTTTTCTACTTGTAGGTGAATATCTATTTTCCATCCTACCATATATTAAAATATTATTTCCCTTTAGGTAATAGTTTTCCCTCTTACCATATAGTCAAAAGTCTCAATTTGTTATTCTATATAGTGATTGCTTAAACTGGGGGCACTCAAGCTTTCACAGCTGAAGAGTTGCTTTAATATCAAACACAGTTGCAGAAAACCATAGAAGTCTTGCATATAATAGGGACTCAAAGAAGAATGCAAATATATTTAATAATGAATTTTAATGAGAAGTGTTATGGTAAATGAAGATCAGATTATTAAACAAGACCCGATTTTTCTTTTTTTTTGAGTTCTGCTAGCACCCCAAATTTAATACGTGCCACTCACATATGAGACTAACCCTGGTGGACCTCTGCAACAAAGTCTAGATTAAGGAGAAAACGAGCTAGACTATGCATGTATGTGAGTACAGTGAGGTCATCAACTTTCTATGCTATTCTTCTAAAATTCCCCTGATCTTCTACCCCCTCAAGTTCTCCATGCTCCACAGAGTTATTCCTCAGCAACTGCTGTAAGTAGTACAACTTGCTATTGTAATACTACTACAATATCATATGGTATTTCAGCTTGTCTCCAGTAGTGTCTGAAAGGTAAGATCCTTTTATTCTGCATAAATTGGCAATTTACATGAGTCCTTCACATGCAATGTCCTTCTGATTTTGTTCCTAATACTCAATCTCTGTTACTAAAGAAGGCAGGTCAGTTAAGAGAGGAATGTCAGTGGGTAAGAGAGGTAAGTCAGTAACTTAGAAACAGATTTTTCAGAAGTACTTAGGAACCAGAAGCAGTAAAAGGAAATGTAGTGATATTTTCAAAAACAGCAAAAGGAAACCTAACAATATTTTCAACCCTCCCGAGCAGGTCAGAATCATTCCCAAGTCTTTCAGTTTCCATATTGAATTAATAGGCATTGATATTTTTTGAAAACAGATAAACACCTACTAGGATTTGGAACTTCAAAAGTATTTAGGCAACTTAATCCAATGAATACTCCTAAAGTAGTGAAATATTATTGCCCCTGTGCCAATTACTGATGCCTGTGAGCATGTCCTTCTGAATCTCTTGATTGTTTTTGGCTAGTTGGGACTTGGAAGGTTGTTTTCCGTTTTATGATATTCTGTATCTCTCTTCTCTGACAAAGTGGCTTAGCGTCCATTCAAGATGGTTTGTATCTCTTAACAAAAAGGTTACTGTCATGGCAAGTGATATCAGACATTCCAGAATTTTAAAAAAAGGATCACTTTATACTCATCATTAGACCTAGTTGGATGACAATCCTGGAAGAATTTTCACAGTTCAGTCTAGATATTTGCTACCAAAAAAAAAAAAAGGAAGAGAGAGAGGAGAGAACATCAAGTACAAACTGATGGTTGGAGGTCTTGCAAGGCCAGCATGAATAGCCCCAGGTGTGGTTAGCAGAAGGATGCTTTGCGTGTAGAATAAAGATCAAATCCTAATTCTGAATTTTGGGTGACAAAGACCAAGACATTGTAAGGACAAAGAGGAAGGAAAACAACAGAACATTTCTGAGGCCATTACATATGTACTAGAAGAGAAATTGTGAGTCTGTTATTTCAAGGAGTAGTAGAAACAGAGTCTGCATGCAAAAGACAAATAATATCAGCAGAGAAGCTATTCTAAGCTATTATTTTAATGCTTCTATGCCAATTTTAGTTTCTACTGCTGACTTATCCTAAATTGTCATCTCAATGGCTCCAGCAGAAAATTTTGTCAAGTTAGATTTTTTCAAGTTAGAGCCCAGCTCACAAGTCAACAGTACTAAAACCGAGATTTAAAACAACTGATCTTAGCAACATGACAAAATGAAACAAGTAAAAAAGTCTGTATTTTGAAATACCTGGTAGATGATCCTGAATCACATTTGTATGTCACACAATTAAATCTCTGCAAAATTTTTAGGAACTTTTATGATTAGTTAAGAACTAGCACTCATGAGAAACATTTTTTCATGTCTCAAAATTCTGAAATTTCAGAACAGCTGTTATTCCAAACTGGGATCAAAGTAGAACCCTAAACAACTTTCATGAAAAGTCAGATTTCCAGTTCGAAGGGACTGTCATCATTAACATGCTTCTGTCTATTTCATAGTTTCCTACTGTGGGAGGGTTTCCTGCTGTGGGACTGTTCCACTTTTCTGGCCTAAAGAAAATTTTCATATAGAAATGAAGGATTTGCTTCATAACCCAGGAATTAACCTGGGTCTTCCATATTCCAAGAAACTGCCATACGGTACTTGTCCTTAATAGTTTTTGTTTTCAGCAGCTCAGCATTTGCTGATGAAGAATCAATCTTTAAGTAAATCCCCAAATAACACTATTGTGGTCAAAAAAGCAGTTAATTCACTTGGATAAATTATGTTAATCTAAGATATCAGAGTCTGTGTTTTGAACTAATCTAATTTGCTTAAATGAAACTTAATATACGAGAGAGATTTTGCTGATTTGTGAATTCCTATGGTCCAGGAACATGATTTCAGATCAATAGAGTGTGCCCACTGCACTAATACTGTTAAGTCAAGAAGCAGATAGTGATTTTTCTATAATGGAATAGGCAACAATTAAAATGCATTAGCTCATTTCATTTCAAAGTCAGTATTTTTCCTTACACTTCCATACCTCCTCTCTCTCTTGAGGACTTTGGATGCCATCAACAGTTTAATAAGTACATGCAATTTCCTTTGGTGCACTAGACTTTTCAGACAACCATCTCAGTATACCTTACCAAACCAATCCTGCTTTGTCAGCTAGTGATTTTCTTTCCTACATTCTTGCAACCAGTGCCTTCCTGGTTCTCTATGTAAAGTACTTACAATTGAATATGTAATTGCTAGTGCTTGTACTTGACTAAACTTTCTTATAACGGGCAGTATCACTTAACCAACTCTGAAAAATGGAATGGTACTTTTAGGAGTTCACAACTCAGAAGGCAAGGCATCAACAGCTGGAAGATTTCAAAGGAAGTCAATGGCATCTGGCAAATATTTGGATTATAGAGACCGTTGGTGCATTGATCTGTGTGTGCTTACTGCAGAAAAAGCTCCCCTGAGCTTTTCTTGTGCATGTAAAGCTGCTGAAAACATTTTTATTTCTATTTCATACTGTCTGGGCAAAATAGAAAAATAGGAGTTTTACCAGTTTTATGAGTTATAATTTCCATATTTATAGATTAAACTCAATAATTAGGTATTTATATCATCTACAGTAATTAATTTGGTCTGCCTAGTGTTGTAAAATATTCACACTTGACATACTTAACATCTTTTTCTTATGACTAATTAGCAAAGCGACAATATTGACTTATTTCGGTTTTATGCGGGGAAGTGGCATTATGGTAAAATGGTCATTTATCATTAATATGTATAGTTGAGGAGGCTCTTTCTTCATTTTATAATCCTTCCAAATTACATACTACATTATATTAATAACATGTTACATTGGTTGGTATTTTTGCAGCTCTTTTCATGCAGTTAGTAAATGTCCCAATTTGCAGTCCGTATTCCACTTGATCCTTGGCACTCGCTGAATGACTGCTGCTCTTATTGGAGCTGATTTGGAGGGCTGAAGGGATCAGGATCTCTGCCATCAATTATTTTACTATGTCCAAGGATAAATGAGTGAGCAAAATTGTGATCTGATGGTTTTCAAAACAGACCTGTGTGAAAGTGACTTGTTTCTTGCTTGTTTCTATCAGACTCTGAAGGTCTTTCCTTATCTGTTAGAATTCCTTAGCTGCTCTTGATATCAGGCCAATGGTAAAAAAAGAGAACAACTGTGGAATGGGGCCTAAATATGGTCTGTGACTTAATTTTTTGGCTTGTTGTTGCTTTGGCTGTTTCATGTTCCTGTGTTTTTGTATAGATAATAATACAGCGTATGTTTTAAAGCCTTTGGGAAAACTTCTTGACTTCCAGTGAGAAAATGGATTTCTACATCTGACTTAAGTGATTTTTTTTCTGTTTTTTTATGTGCTCCCATTTTTTTTTCATTTTATCTTTAAAGTTCTGAGAGAGCTCAGCACTTTTCAGAAACTGAGGATATATCCTACTAAGCAGTTCCATTTGCTTCCATATCCAATTAAATTTTGTCCGCTTGGGTGTGATATTCATATTTACCTTCTGCCCACTTTGGAAAAGCTTCTGTTGTCTTTCAGTTTGGGTCACTGCACATAGGCCACCACTTTAGCACTTGAGAGAGACAGCCTCAGGATCCTCGAGACAACCTTGGTAGCACCTGAGATGGTACTCCTCCATATCTGCTTTTTCTCCATAGGTGCCTCTTCAGGGCACTGTATCTGTAACTAGTTAAATAATGACAGAGCAGAATCAAAAAAAGTAAAATACTTGTTTCCCTATACCCACATCAAAGTCAAGGGTAAAATGAAAATACTCTTTTAGAGCCAAGTTTCATGACCAAACATTTTAAATGGCAAGGCATTGGCCTATGTGCTTTCTTTGTTCCACAACAAGCCAGCGTTGGTTTGTGATGATGTTTAGTAATGGTGCAATATGGACTCATGGGAAATATACTGTGGTGGTAATGGTTCATTGCAAGCTTGTCAGAAAGATTAAATAATATTGGTAACAAAATTCATTCTTTGGGTTGTGTCTGTTTGAACATTTATGAAATGAATCAGTTTCCACTTTTTCTTATCATACGTATTTGCCCTTGTCTGAAGAATCGCTGCAAACCTCAGGCACAAGGGCTTAATTCTTTACTGATAGAAAACAGGGATGGTAACCTAGTAACCTTTGTCTCTTTCAGAGGCTTAAAAATGAGGCTAAGTGGTTCTTTCATGGTGGTAGTGATTATAGTGTTTCAGCTTATTTTTTTTTAAATTACATTTAACTCACTTATTAAAAATCAGAATTGATATAATTCAGTTTTTAAAAGGACTAAACCAAAATCAAGGTTAGTACAACTATATCCTTCCCTCTCTTCCCCTCCTCCCCTAATGTGGTCATTATAATATGTAAGTAGCATATAAAATTAACATACAGGGTGTGCCTCTTGTTCATCTGCTCATCTCATTGCAAGTGTTACAGATCACAGAATCCAGCCAGTGAGTGCTCTAATTTCTGTAGATATCAGGATACAGTCAGAGAATATGGATTAGTACTGCTGGGACTTCCTCAAATAATGAATCCTGTTACCTGTACAACTAATTCATTGGTTTCTTAGAACCTTTCCCCAGACTTTGGAGTCTTATCCAAATCCCATTAAAGTCAATGGAATGGCTTTAATGTAGTTCAATGACTCTCTACTACACAATTTGTTTGTTCAGTATCATATTTCAGAAACAATATCAAACTTTTATTACTAATGAAATTTTTGATACAAAACCTAAAACTTCTGGCTGCTTCTTGCCTACCAGAAATGTTTTGCCTTAAAGGTGTAGTTCTTTATCAGGCAAATACTTTGAAGTAACTTAGAAAAAAAATATATATATTAGCCTGCTTTTCCTGGGAAAAGATCTATTTCTGGGGAAATAGGTGAAAGATTATAATCTTCAAACAATCACCTAAACCTAACCATTCTGTTATTTTATTGTGCCATATTGGAAGAGCTGCTGAGAGACATGAAGGCAATATGAAAATAAAAACACTTATTTGAGTACTTCTTTTTTTTCCCACTTTTTCCCTTGCTTGTTATTTTCTTTTTAAAGACTAAATGTTTTTCCTTGTTTACCTTACTATTAAAATGAAATGATTGAACATCGTCTGGTGATAAATTAATAGTACAAATAGAAGGATTAATCTATTAAAGTATAGCAAACTCATTATTTTACCTTAGGTGTTGTTGCCTGTTTTATTTATGAGTGAAGACCTATAAGTAAAGATAATGAGTTGTTTATTTCCTAACAGACAAACAAAAGAATCATTTCATAAATTGAAGGAAAGCATTTTTTAAGGCACATTCTGGCCACTCATGCACATCGAATTTAGAAATGCGGAACATTTTCTATTGCCGAAGTATGTTGCTTATGTTAGAAGTGTTACTTCTGCAGTGTAGGAAGGACTATAAGATTAATAGATTTTCATTACAGTATAATTCTAAGAGTGATTAGAGAATTCTAAGGAAACTTTACAGTAAGGTCAAAATAATAATTCTAATTTATATGCATGCTTATAAACTTTCTGGAAAAAGTCTCTGTTCATAGGTAAATAACTTGCTTTTTAGGCTTCAGTGAATAATAGAAGCTGCTGTGAGAGTGAATAAAATTAAACAAAGACATTCTCTAATACACAGAAGATAGGGAACAAAAGTAATTAATCTACTGTAGGTCATAAAGAGCATAACCATATGTACAGAGCAGTAAGAATGCCAAGACCAGTAACCTGATTTTACTTGTGAGACAAGTAGTCTCATAAAACCTAGCAGAGCATAAGTGCATGGACACTAGAAGTATTCAGATTAAAGCACTGTGGAATTTCATTTATGGAGAGTACAAACCCTTAAGAACGCACTTGCCCTTTTGTCCTGCTACAGCGAGACTGTGAAATCTCGATGAAACAATATTTTGGTAAAATAATCTAACGCTGAACTATGGCAATGTGAATTACTACAAGATGGAACTAGTGATGTAAAGGTAGTTCTACAAGATACAGACTCAAATTTATCTTCTCTATATTATGAAAGACTAATAAGTTTTCCAGTAACTTTAAATTTTAGTGGTCTAATCTCTGTTTTTCATGAGTTGTTTGACAGTAGCCCAGTCAATAATAAATGGAAATAACTGATAACTATTGGGTAGTCTGTGTGTCCTAAAATCAACTCTAATAATTGTCGGTTTTATTTTTTAATAAAAATGTTTTTCTTCTATTATTTCAAGCAAATTAGAGATCTAACTTCACTGTAGACTTAACATAATCCTAAATGTTAGAAAAACTTTGGAAATGAAATAAGACCACTACAAAATTTGAGTAAGTGAACCATCTGCCTCACTTTCCAGATGTTACAGAGCTTTGAGCCCAAAACAAGTTCTGGCAAACAGTTGGAAAAACATGCACACTTGAAGGAGTTTTGGTGTAGTTTGGGGTTTTATGGTTAATGTATGTTTGTTGACTAGGCTGTACTGGGCAAGTATTTGTGAATTTAACATTTCTTAGGAAATGGCAGTGATTAATATGTTTTGAGTTATTGTAAATTTATTTGGGTTTAGGAAAAGAGAATACAAAGTGTTTTTTTAATGGGAGGAACCTCTTCTGAATATATGAGATTGTTTATTTTATCCTTTTGATAAGCTAAAAAATATTTAAATGATTCCTTCTTAAAAGTAATAGAAGCTATTTCTGTCAGAGGCATTGAAGATTTTTTTTTCGTGTGTTTGAATGGTGCTCAGAAGGCATGAGGCTGGTTAGATTTATGGAGGCTCTAAAATACAGAGATTTTATTTCCACATGTATATGTAGTGGAACTGCAGGTTTGTTAACTTTTTTAGTTTGACTAATGCATTGAATCTGCTGCATAAATGGAAATACAGCAATGACTTCAGGGTCATTAAGTAAAAAATACTAAATGTATAACAAATATACTATTCTGCCCTCATTTTTCAAGTAGACCATTTCTTGAGTGGCATCAATATGACTTTTAAAAGCATAGCTACTGTCATTCTATGGACTGTAAATTCATAACTTTCATGTGATTATGAATAACAGCACATTCTTTTCAGTATCTATTTTATATCAATTCTACACTTTAATTAATGTGATAAAGGAGGTCTGTGCGCATAGGTGGAGCAGTTGCTGAGGCAGGCCCCTCAGGTATTTATATACATAACTAATTTTAAGTATGAGTCTTTCTAGTATGAGTCTTTCCATCTCCCAGTAGATAGGAGGTGAAAGACCCCTGAATGGTGCAGACGTCTGCTTCCTGTGTGGACAGTGACAGGGTTGCAGTGTTACAGTGATCAGAAAAAGGAACAGGTAATTTCAGAGATTATAAGATCTGAAATAAAGAATATTTATTTCCCCTTGAAATTTTCTGTAAGCTGTTCTAATGAAATAATCTTTGCAAGGGCTAGATGTCAGTAATAGTTGCAGTAGCAGCAAAATGGGTGTAACTCTGCACATGTATGTGAACTCTCTCCAAAGGAGTGAGCTAGTAGGTGGGACTGTGTTTTGGTCAATGGCAACATTTCCATTGGCTTCAGCAGTTTTTGAATGCAGCCCCCTACATCAGCTTTAAACTCTGTGTTGGAATAATTTCCAATTTTTCTAATTATCTTAACTTTCTTCATTCCAGAAGGGCAGTTCACCTTGGACCTCATGAATTAATGTTTTTGTTATGGAGCAAATTAGCATTTATTGTCACAGTAGCTTGCTCACTGATGGAGGAAAAGATCATTTAAGATGAATAAGATCAAGTGTCCATCTAACCTACTTTATGGGCAGAAATCACCTATCCTTAGGAACATGCAGCTCTTGTAACATTTCTGAACCCTAATTATTTCTGCAATCCCTCTGCGAGAGCGCGACATATTAAAGCAACACGGTTGTAGTATTTCCCAGCTACAGCTGCAGATACCACATACAAATTTATATTTAAATAATGAAAATATTATATATCCTCTCTGATTTGAAGTTCACTAGTGCAGTCAGCTGATCCATATGGATCCTTACAAAGAATAGTACATCTTCAGATGTACGTGATAGTGCATCTTTATAGAGTAAGTTCAGTTTGCTGTGTTGAGAAAGTGCATTGGGGTGAAAAGGCAGGGGAACTGTAAATGTATAATAAGCCATTTGTACACATTAGCAATTTGTGTAGAAAACGCTTATGGCTATTCTCTCAGGCAGCTGTTAATGCCAGGGTCCCTGGGCTTATTGCGTTACGTGGGGCTTGTTCCATGCCGTGGTCGGGGCTGGTGCTCCGTTCTGCTGGCCGATGGCACTGCCGCTTTCTCACCCGTGCATGGCTGACCCCCGAGCAAAGCACATAAGTAGTCCCCGTGTATTCGCCTGGGGGAACCGGTCTTCTATGTGTATTGTTCAGTTACAGTTAGGATCTGGCTCTGTGCATACCGGGGTGAAAGAAAGAACAGAAAGATCCCCCTGCTTGTGACATTTTAATCTATTGAAGACAAAATACAGAATGCAGAGATGGTGTTCCCCTTCTTTCTGCATAGAATGCACCATGTCTAAAATAGGCAAATAATAAATGTGTATCATTAATCATTAATAGGCTAGTAGCAAAACACAGGATCAACATAATCCTTTTGGACATTGATGAGTGCACACTGCCACTTTAAATAATGGCATAAAAGGCATCATTGCTACCCAGTATGGATTTACCATAGTAAATGAGTTTGAGTTACTGTATATATTTTGCACTCCATACCCTGTTATCAATAACAGTCCTCAGGCCTCACAAAGGGCAACACGAGCAGGAAAAGAATAATTGCCATTCTGCATGGAGCCAGTTTATTGATGAGGTGGACAGAAGTAATATTTTTAGCCTGCTGGGTGTCCATCTGTAAGTAGTTTCCTGGAGCTGCCACTTTTCCTTTCTCTGGAAACTGTTATGGCTTTGTCTGCCCAAGGAAAATAATGAGATCCATCTATCAAACACAGAACAAACAATAAACTCTATACCTTCCAATTAATTTGTTTTTCACCTCTGTTTACCAGTGTGCATGCAGTTAACTATCCATCATATTATTTGCATGTAAAGAAGTACATTTTTCAAAAGGTTGAATCCATTAACCCTTTTGCTAGCAAAATACATCTGCATGCCCTCCAGCTAAACAGAAGACTTGGAAAAAATCAATCCTTTTCAAGTGCCAGAACATAACAACATTGAGTGCAGGGTAAAATCATACCATCCAATCTTAAGTCTATATTCCCCATTATGTTAATAAGTGATAGACCATAAAAATGTCTTTTCATACCAAAGAAGGATGCATTTCAGTCTGGCCAAATCTTGTAAAGCATGTCATCTCAAAGTATAATATCTCCATATTAAATATAGAGACCCTCAGAAAATGTGTTGGGATGGTACTTGAAGCTGTAGTGGCTTGTTACTACATTACAGTAATTTACTTCTTTGTCCTAGCTGTACTTCCCTCTCTTAGGTGTTTTTTGCTGTTCTTGCAAAGGGATTTTCAGTTAATGTGGGAATGGCTGTACCAGATGATGATCAAACTATATAGTCCAGCTATAGGCCTGTTATGGAGTTTTGCTTTTGTGTCCACAGTCTTGCTGTGTAATTAAGAAGCACTTGAATACAGGTATTATCTATCTACTTAAACAGGTTTGTGTGCTATTTCCATGCGTAAAACATGTGAGTTCAGTTTTTCAGGGCACAGATGGCATATGGAAAGAAACCTAAGAAGCCAACTAGACAGAAGCATTAAAAATCTGGCTCTGTACAACCCCCCCCCCCCCCCCCGAAAAAAAGACGAGGAAATTGGCTCCTAGCAATCAACTAGTTCCTAATCTTTCATTAGCTTTTAATGTGTAAAGGGTTTGAACACTGGAGATGGTTCAAAATAGTAATAGTCAGACTTCTTAGAAAGTAAATATCCGGGAAATACTGTTAGAAAATAAATGATGCTTTAGATATTAGGAATCTGGCTTAATGACTATGAATAATGTTGTATGAATGGCTCAAGCATTTTATGATTGCCATTTAGCCCCACTGAAATATAATAAGCCTAAAATTCCATTTTTGGGGAAGTTGTTTGCTTTTTAAAAAGTAAAAAAAAAAATTTGACAAAAAAGCTTTAAAAGGTTTCAGAATTGTGGTGTGAAAAAAGGAAAATAAGATGAGGAGGAAGGAGGTAAAGCCAAGAAGACAATGTCTTCCTACGATATTCAATCCATTTCTAGCTGCCCTAAGCTAAACAATTGGTAGATGACATTTTATGCAGATGAATCAACGTGTTCCCAGTTATAGTTGTATATACAATATCCAACATGCAGTCAGCATTTTAACTAGTATTTGTTAACAAGCTGCTCTGAGCTCACCCACAAATATGTCATAGAGAGAAGTCTGTACATTTTGAGTGAGTGTGAATTAGAGAGACAGATGTATAACCTGGGAAGACTTCCAGATTCATCTTTCTTAAAAATGGATGTGTTCAATGTTGGCTACACTTATCAGGATTATTCTTTGTGCCACAAGCCATTAGAACATCATCACCATGATAATAATTCAGAAGTAAGCCAAGGTCAACTAATAATTCGGATATTCGAGTGGTCCTGGTCTCAGCCATAGGAATTGGTAAGTCTAAAGGAAGAAATGCCTCCCCTGGTGCTCTATTGTTATCTCTGTCTTGATATGGCTGGCCAAATACTCAGCTAGTATAAACTGGCACAGCTCCATTCAATTTAATGCTTAGCTAATGATCTACATAGAAAACAACATAGCACATTTATTAGCCATGAAATTCTTATTAAACATCTGAAATTATGAGAAGTTTTCCTGCGCATTCCTGCATTTTTGACTTTTGTTCTCACATCTGCTTGTCAGACTGTGGTTTTAACAACTTCTGTCCTTTATGACCTATGTATTGATCATTGCTGCTACTCTGCCTTTTTCTCTGAAGCAGCAACAGCTATGTATACAGTGCTGTTGCACAATCCTGACCCCAGTGTAGTTCATTTAGTCTGAATTTCAGCACAATTCATAATAAAAGCAATCCACACAAAGTGCTTTAGGCTACGATCCCGCTTATTTCAGAAGGAGAGTACTGCTTAGTTTAGTGCTGGAACTGTTTGGTAATGTTGACACATACATACCTTACTTTTACATTCCAGTGTAACAGTACCGCATAGGACTTTAACATTCAGCTACTATAGTTTTAGTAATATTGCCCTGTAAAAAGGTTGCTAATTACTACTTGCCGAAGTACAAAATTACTCTAAAATGGAAAAAGACGATCTAGCTCAGCAAGACCTATATGGAAGGATGTGTTTTGATGCAATGATATATTTGGAGGTTCTAAAGCTTGAATATCAGGTAGACATATAATTACTGAATTTATTATATACATTTTATTTAAAAGTCAGTCTGATGGATACTGGATTCTCAGAAAGCGAAGATTAGAAAGTAAATGATGAGATTTTGTTTTGCCCGTGTAAGGGACCACAAATCTCACTGAATAAAAGGATTTTATAAACATGTATTGTAAGACCTAATTGTCAACTGAAGTAACTCAGAAGAACTTCACTGAAGTCTGGAAGATGCATGATTTCATACTTTCCCATAATAAGGCCTACATTTTGTAAAGGAACAGATTATGACACAATGAAATGAGAAGAACTGGGGTAAAGATATTTCTGTAAAACCAAACTGCTTAGTATGGTCAGATTCCTTAAAACCAAAGTGTTTAATGAGCTGGTTCTCTCATTTACTATTTTTAGTTCGCTTTGTATCGTAAGCTATCAAGTAAAGACGATCATCTTTCGCTAAGTTGCTCAGAACAGACTTTGGTTGCCAAGATGTTAAAGGCTTCTTGGCACTTGATGAGATTTTACTCCTGGCATTATATATCCACCACTTGAGAGGCTCACTGAACTTTCCTGTATCTACTAAGGAGATGCAAGACTGCTAAGACTATCTACATTTTACCACAAAGAAAAGAATATTTAGTATAAATGTTTTTAAAAAACTGAAGACAATTTACAGAAACAGCAATAAATAGGACAAAAGTGCTGGACTGCTGCCTAGAGACAGTATGTAAAAAGCACTGTATTTGTGTAAAGGTTGTCTGAGGGGAGAAATGCATTATTTTGAGTAGTTTAGGCTTGTTTCTGCGAGATTAGTATGGCAAAGACTTTACAGAGATTTATAATATGCGTCACGTAAATAAGACTTACTACGATAGACTGGAATAGCTTGGTCTCTCAGGTACTGTAATATTATGTAGTGGGTTTTTTTAATTGCTTCAAATATTTCTTAATTGACTTATATGGCTGATAAACTGCTGCATGTAAATGTTTAAAAGGCAGGATTCCAAGCAGGACACAGATCCTTCAAGCTCTACAGGAGATAAGCAGCCTGGCTTCAATCCACTAAAGCACTTAAGTATGTATGTAGCTTTAAACACCTAGCAGTCCCATCATCTCACATTTTAGATATCAAATCACTTGCATCAGCAGGACTACTTGGGTGCTTACATTTATAAATGTACTTAAGTTGTTTTGGTAGATGGGGATCAGTACAAGCAACTAAGAAAAACAGTACTTTATTTAGGGAAGGATTCTTCTGCACTGTGGGAGACAGACGCACGAGCACATCTTTGAATCACTTTGTCTCCAGAATGAAGTGGAAACTTTCTGTGAATGCTAAGCAGGTAGTTCTATAAGAAAAATGGATCAAAACTTAAAAAAAATGGATGCATCTTTTGTTCTTTCTTATTTTAGTTTGATCCGTGTATGATCCTAATTAGTTGTTCTAAAGGATACTTTAAAAATCTGGCATGAATGATCCTTAAGCAATAACTATCCACTGCTGCATGATTAATACATTTCTAAACTAAAAGATTAGATGTGGTACACAATGTGTGATGGACTGTGAATTATCAAGGGAGCCAGCCTTTGAATGCTAAAAATAGAAAAAGAACATGATTTGTTATGAAGAATATTCAGATCTGTTTCACATAATATCATGGTATATTAAAAAAGAATCAGAAGTACAGCTGTCTTGAGTCACTGGCTCTTTCATTTCAAGTTTGTTTCTTGGAAACAGGAAATATTAATCTTTGGGAGAAATAACTGCATTGAAAAAAATACAGATATACTTCTAGGAAGATGGAATCAGATTGTCATCTCCTTTTTACTGATGCTAATTGCAATGTTTCACTTAAAGTGGGGACTGTGAAGAGATGCTGGACAGCCAGAGCCTACAGCATACTGACAGGAAACTGAGGAAAGCCAGCAAAGAATAAAATCAGATGAAAAGTTTTAGTCAGAGGAAAACCTTTCTGCATTTTGTAAGAGGAGAAAGTATGACTTCTAGGAAAATGGGAACCAGGAGTTCAGGCATCAGATGGCACAAAGCAGGCATTGCAAGGTGAAAGAAAAATCATCAAATGCCTAGGAGAAAGTGCCATGTCTTTATACTTTTTTGTGATGTTTTGATTTCATATGTAGTATAAACCTTAAAGACTGATGCAAATATTTCTGGGAAATAAAATCCAAAGTACACCATATTGGTAAAGATCAGAAATGACTTAAACCTATGACCTTGGCACTATGTATATGACTTAATTCCATTATTGACCTGATCTTTTAACAGTATTGTTACAGGCCTATATAGGTCTACTTACTTCTGGGTTTGTGTCTTAAATCTTTTTTTCAAAAAAACAAACCAAACCAAAACATATATATAATAGTGTGAAACTGTCCACCAAAGGAACTGCACAGATTTACAGCAGAACTTCACAGTCACACTTTGCTAGTATAACTTTGTCATGCAGAAAAGCCCTGGTTATCTTTATAGTAGATGTTGAAATGATGCTGTGTGACAGGTTTTGAGGCTGTTACTTCATCACCATTTAAGCAATAGAGGCTATTTTCAAATCAGTCCAAACTGATACAAAATGGTTAGCTCATTCTAGGTAAAACTCCCAGGAGAAAACATAAGGTTTAGTAGATGAGTGGAAAGAAAGAAGGAGTAAGCAAAGCTGGAGAAATAAACCACCTCACAGACAGAAACAACATGCATTTTTTTAAGGACATTATAAATAGGAAGGCTACCAGAAGTTCTAGCAAATAACTCTGAAGTACAATGAACAATTAAGAAAAACAATGACACTGCAGAGCAGTCAAATGATTGATCTGGCTCAGTCTTCACCACAGGATAGTGAAGAGAGACACGACTGCCATTCCTTGTTTCAGCTATTAGAAGTGGGGGGAAAAAAAAGTATTAAAAAGAGTCGTTGTTAAACAGTTCAGTTTAAGGTGGCAGCCTCCTGGATGGTTCACCACAGTTTCAGAGGACCTGGTTACAAGGAATGAAGTGGACAAGATGCTTAAAAAAATCAGCTTCTGATGATAGTCCTCTGCCTTATTAAAAGATCAGAAGATGCCACATGTTGTACATATTTTTAAAGAAAGATGTTAACAGTTAATCTAGGAGTTAGACTATTTTAAACCTTACTTCAGTATTTCTGAAAATGTTAGGGGGAAAATACCATGATTTTAGTAGGAGGAGAATTAAGTTCTTTGCTAATGGAACTGTGATGTACAAAACTTCTACTATTCAGAGTAATTTAAGACAAGTATATTTATCCAAGCTACACTAAAAAATGTATAAAGTGAGTACAATCAATACCTATTGCAATAATTCCTAGCAGGGAGAGCGAGAGTAAAACAATTTTGTACTTAAAGCTACAAACACCATAACTTCCTGTGCTGGAGGTCAGGTCTAGTTTCTGCAGCTGTTATAAAAACATTGCTTGGTTCTTATGTCTATGTAATATTTGATTTCTAAATTTTCTCAAGAACACAAATTCTTTCTGTGGGGTTCTTAAGCTTGCCTGCTTAGTTAACAGAAGCTAATGCCTTAGCTATTCCCATCAGGACTCAAGACTCCTGCTATTTACCTCTTAAGGTAATTAGAGTTTCTCATGTTAACATCTGAGACTTCAGATACACAAATGAATTTACCCATGCAACATCCCTGTTGAGATCGGGTGATCCAGACTTGAGCTTACCCCCAAATCATTGTACGTGTACAGCAGGAGCCCCAGGAGACTAATCCTATCCCTTCCTGCATAGAGGAAGCACACTGCTTCTCTTGCCTGTCAGGTTTTATGTGTGAGAAATAGGCCAAATTTTACCCATAGGGTTTGCCTTTTTGTTTTTTAGAAAAATAAGACCAAAAATTGTTATTAAACATGTTTTAAAGTCATCCCTGTATCTTTTACCTGAGGTATATTTCTGCTGTACTAGGCAAGTGATAGTAAAAAATTCACTTTGAAGAACTTTATAGATGTGAAATGGTGCCAATACTTTCAATGTTATGTTACAGGATTTTGAAAAATGGAATAGGATACTTGAAGCATTTAACAAACATCAGATTTCCATCTTAGTTTCTGAATATGATTAGAGACTCTAAATGAATAATGCTTCACTCCAGCTGTTCTGGGCACAGGTTTTCATGCACCATAGTCATACCAAGCATAGCTGTATTTCTATTTATTTGTAGAACCCATCAAAATACCATTCTGTTTAATGGGCTTTACTCTGTTAGAGAATTGCAGAGTTATAAACTGTGGGCCTCTTTATTATAACAGAGGAGAAGACTAAATCCATGATATATGGTAAAAGTTGTAGAGATACTGTCTGAATCAAAAAATCTTTGGACCAAATTCATATTACGGTTCTATTAAGGAATATGCTCCAAGATGCGTTTTCTTGTTTTGAGTTTCATATGATAGACAGATTTTATGTGTGTGTAGTCTGCACTGGTAACTGCAATTGGAGCTAAAGTTTATTGCCTTCCAATTCTCTGACATAGTGTGTTTTCACTCTTAATTTTTTTTTTTCCCATCAGTTTTAAACCCTACTAAAGGGAAAAAATCCTATGGCTTTTTTTTTTTTTTTTTTTTTTTTTTTGTGGTGAAGAATCTCTGGCTTTGCTGCTGCCAGTACACTGAAGAGGTTGCTTTTATTGGGCAAGTGAGGAATGTAGCAGTCTCGTAGAACAAATCATGGACAAGCTTTTGGCATTGCCTCAGACATCTCAGATTTAAGTTCTAATCTTATGGGAATCCTTTTCAGTTAATCACTGGTCACACTCTACTGATAAAGTTGTCATAATTCTTTGTGTTGTTTTCTTTCTTGATAATTAAGTAATACTTAAAAACTACTATTTAGAGTGGTGCTTATGAATTTGGAAATGGGGATTTGAGGTCTTCCAAACAACTTTTTCTCCCATATACTTTTTGCCCATGTTGATTGTGTAAAAAGGACTTTTGTCTGAATGTACTTCCAGGGTTTTAGTCATTCATGAACTTGCTGGGAAGCAGCAACCTCCCATTTCATCATGTTTTATCCAAGTGACATTTTAGTAATTTCTATATTAATTTTGCCATTTGCTTAAAATATTTTAATGAATGGCTGTTTTGTTGATTCCTCCCCACACACACTTACCTCTCCCTGCCCCTTCCTTTCTTTATGCACAGGAGTTAGCCAAGAGCCTACCCCCTAACATGGTCTCTTTGTGCTGCTCCAGAAGTAAAGCTGGCGATTCCCTTGTCATGTAAGCTAAAGATTTATGTCATTAACAAATTTTGTTCACTGGTAGATGCAATGATCAGAGGATTGCAAACCTATTGGGATATCTGCATCCTTTTATGTCTTGTATGAGGACTGATTCTCTAGTGTCTTGCTCTCTTTGTCATCAGCTGCATCACTGAGAAGTGGAAGGCAGTGCCATTCTAACTGGAAAACACTTTTTAGCTGCATGCAGTCATAGAGAAAAGGGAGTAAAGCTCACCTAGTTCATCCTTCTGTCACTGGAAAGGATCATATCTATCTTACTTGCAAGATCTTAAAAGCCTCTGATGATGGAGACATTTGTGAGCAATCTATTCCAATACTTCAGCATGTTCATTAGTAAAATGTGTACAAACACACATTTTATGTGCATATGTGTGTGTACGTATGTGTATACAAAATGTGCGTTTGTATGTGCATATGACCATGTAACTCCAATCTCCCTTGATGCAGTTAAAGCCTGCCTTGCCCCTTGAACAATTAATTCTCTTGCTTTGACTTTTACATATTTTTATCTGTTCTTGTCTTACCTTGGCCTTTTATGAACTAAATAGCCCCTCTTCTTTGTATTATTGCATCACAAAAATAGAGGCACTGAAAGAGAACAGAGATTTAGGGTTCAAATACTGTGTTTTTCATTTTGTCCGGAAAAAAAACCCACACCAACCCCCAAAAGAATGCTCTCCTCATCTCTTTTTGTCTGCATTGTGTTTCTGTTACCAGCATGGCTGTGTGCAGCTCTTGGGACTATTTTTAATTAAATACTGCTTCATCAAGGGGGAAGGCCCATGTATATTGTGCTTTTGTGGACAGACATCAAAATGGAGGTTTGTTTTTTTTTAAATTTCTCTGCAATAATACAGCTTTGCTAGGAAACAAAGTAACTGAGTGTTGATTATAATCTCAGGTATGTCTTCATATTATGAATTATTATAGTACTGTTTCTCTAAAAGCAGTGCTATATCATAATAATTTTGTATAAAACACTGACAAATTAATCGTAAAATTTGACTTTAGAAGTAATCATATACAGGTTAATAGAAGTAATGATATACAGGTTAATTTTATTCATGAAAACTCTTGTTTTTTTAAAAGAGATTCTGCTTGACTTTGATATTGTAATTATAGTTGTGAAACTCAGTGTTATGAATAATTGTTTTGTTTCCTGGCATTTATTTATACATACACGCATACCTAAAATACTGTGTGTGTTGCTTCATTTGAATATTAAATTGGACATCTAAATGAATTTGAAGCGAGGGGAGCATAACCTCTTTGCCCCTTTCTCCAGAGGTTAGTCACAACATTAAAAGCAGGCGCCTCTTCCCACGGCAGAGCCTTCAGATGGTGTGGCAGACAAGGCAGCACACTCGGCGCTTTCCACATGACAGGTTTCTGACTGAATTCGCAGCCTGCTGTTTCCTCGCCGGTCCCGCTGGCCATGCCATCTCTGGGCTGCGCGGGTCCGCCTGTGCCTGCAATCAGAGATGAGAGCCCCCGGGCAGAGGAGGGAGCCACGGGACCGGGGAGCTGTGTCTCGGAGACGGGGGAGCAGACTTTACACTCAGCATTGCTTCGTTCGTACATCTCAGCTCCCACGTTCCCCCCGATGACATCCTTTCACTGCATGAAGAATTATTCTTTAGAGGCTTGCCTTTCTTCTCCTAATCAACAGAGCTGACATTATATTTGCCCCTTTTTGCTTTTATCATCATCCACTTGGTTTATTTTCCTCTAGCATCAAACTCTCTCTAGCTTTAATTCATCTCTCACACAGATAAGTCAAAAGCTGCAATTACTTACAGTGTGTGAGGAGGAGGGAGAGCATGCATTAATTTATAAATCATTTTAAATTTACTATTCATAAAAGGTGGCGTATGGAGAGTCCTGGCCTCCATCCACTCAGCTTAGCCAGAAAACAACAGACCTGTTTAGTAGAAGTGGTGCCAAAGATTCCTATGTCATGCAACAGCCTTATTCTGCAGGGACCACCTGAAAGATGAAAGGTGTGTGTTCTCTGGCCCTGCACAGTCCATGGCTTTGCCACTGAAAAAGTCAATATGCCTCTCAGTTCTGATGTTGAGACTTTTTCCCAGCTAGGGACCAAATTGTGACCGCTGCCTTGTTTTGCCTAGATTAGCCAACAGCTTCACTGTTACTTTCAGAGTGATGACCTGGGAAGTGGTGGCCAGTAGACCCAATTAGGATATTCTATACAAAATATTAAGGTTACATATATTCTTTCAACTGGAACTATGGGAAAAAATAATTAACTCAGGACATGTTCTTAGATTATATGCTATTAAAATACAGAAGACTATGTCATTTTTAAAGATAAGCAACCTGTAAAGAACATGTGTGGATGGAAAAATATGTGAATATCACCAAAGTTCTTCTCGACATATGAATCAAGCAGCACAAGGGTAGGAATGGCTACCAGAAATGTTTGTTAACTGCCAATGAAAGAAATTCTCCAAAGTTATGAGCGGACATATATCCTAAAACCCAGAGAAGAAAATTAAGAGTAAACAGCTCACAAAGTATCCCATGTGTTAGGTGCAAGGCAGATTAAGGTAGATAGCTGTTATCCAGCTGGGCTTCATACAAACCCCAAAGACATCAGAGAAAATAGATCAAGTGTTCATCAGTGCTGGCGTATACAGTATCCTCATATCTAGATACTCAAATGGGCTTGTGGGACAGACTGATGATTTACAGAACATTTCCAGAGAAAATGCCTAGAATCGAGTGCTCTGAAACTCTGCAAGGCCCAAGAGCTGATGGCAGCTCTCTCAGACTGGATCTTGCTCTAGCAGCAGCAGATGGCGGTGATTTGTCAGCCAGCCCCACATTTTTATGTCAGCACAGGAGCATACATCAAACACACTCTGCAGTCAGATCACAGCCTTAAAACGCTGACTGCATGATAACAGCTCTGGCATTACTTGTGCTAGCAACCACTGTGACACTCTTGCTCCTGCTTCTCACCCGTGGGTCCCTTTCGGAATGAGTTTAAACTGTGGTGCTTGCTCTGGGCAATTTTTTCAATGGCACAATGCTCATTTCTGGGCTGCCCATATCTTGCTAGCTGATCACTAGTTTTTAAAGAGATCATGTTGTTTTCCTTTAAATTCAGCCTTATCTCAAACTGCTCTTTTCCATCCCACACTTTGTGAGTGTTAGGGATGGTCAGGGCCATGCTCTGTAATTGTTAGTGCTAAATTTTAAATTACCTGAATTTGCCACATAACGCCACTAAAGAGCCTTTGAAATTAATACAGGAATAGGTGCTGTCTTCCAAATTCAGCTGGGTTCACTGAAGACACTCTACAGTTTAATATTATCAAGGCTGGCTTGGCTGCATCTGACTTTGAAGTACATGAGGCGCGTTGGGGTGATTTCTCCCTTCAGGGTTCTGGGTGGGGAAAATGACCTCTAGATAGAAGCGGATAACTTTCTTCAGCCAAAGTCCACATGCACTTCTATTCTTCCACCTATGTGTGTTGCTCTGCATGCAAGCAGTTTTCCATATTGCATATTTGAGGAATATACATATATACCATAAGGTTCTGAAACTGATCCTTTCTGTACCTGTAAACTTGCCCTGACTAAAATGCACGTGGAAGACCCTGAGAAAAGAAATTTAAACTGAGGGTCGTTAACAAATGATGCTCTGACTTCCTGGTGCCACTCATTGAATCAGTTCTATAAAAACAAATCTCCACAGTTCTTTCATTACGAGAACCTCTTTTACAGCTGTACTTGAATAACTATCCTCCTCTCTTTTATGAATGAGAGCAAAATTTATAAAGAATAGCACTCTAACATGAAGCAGTGAATCTATGAGAATTTTAAGGCTAAATACCTGTGATGCACAAAGGGAGCTTCCCAGCTTAGACAGTGCACCACATTTTTGTAAATGGGTCCTCATAGTGTTATAGTAGGAAGTGAATGACCTGCAGTGGATAGCAGGGGTTTTGCGTGATGATTAAGTACTGTAGACCGTGACTAGTACTGTTTAAGAATGCACTTAATTTAACCTCAGTGAGAGCACTTGCATCTTTAAGTCCAGCATACTCTTAAATATTTTGCTAAAGTAAGGGCTAGTGTTCTCAGCATCTAGTAGTTTCAAGTACTGGATTAATGCCAAGATTATACAAATGCTTTTGTTCAGTTAGAGCGTTTTAAGTTCCAGACTATTTCCTTGTGACAATGTGCACAAGAAGTCATTTAAGACCTGTGGTTTGGGAATTGTGCATTATTTTAATAATGGGAATGGTGAGGTGCAAAAGGAACCATTTAGAAATGAGTAAATAAATGATGGGGAAGTGAGAATATTTTATTTTCTTAATTAAAGTGAGAGTTTACAGTGCAAATGTGCTGTTAGGAAGTGTTTCTATAGAGAATAATTCTTAGCTGACAGGATTAGAGTTTCTATAGAGAAATGGGCATTAGACTGTGTATTTCACTATACTATTGTAGCATCTTATTTCATAAATTGAACTAAGTTGATATCACTGGTCATCTTATAAATGCAAGAATAGCTACAGTAGTATATGTTTTACTATTTTCTTTCTACTAGATTATAATCTTTGAAATATAAATAAATATCAGCCCCAGTTCCCATCAGAGACACTGGAAGAGGAGGAGGTTAGCCTATTGATGCACGCAACACACTTTAAAAAGTCACTATACTATTTTTGCTTTTAGCAAGTTCATACAGATTTGGAAAAGGTTGTTTGTGCCAACACACAATCAGTCTTAGAAGTGTGTAGGGATGCCCACTGGCAGCGATGTCAGGAACAAAACCGGAGCATTCCTTTGAATTGTAAAGGAATGAATTCCGTATGATTTTATATGAAGTATTTGGAAATCGGAGAGAACATTATATATGTAAACATGAAGACTGTATTTTATGACTAAATCTACTGTCTACTAACTCTACATAAGTTGTGCGGAAGTGTAAGGACTGGACTTTTTAATTGTGCTAACAGAAAGTATATTTTAAAACATGAAATTCAAGAAATTCATAGCAAAAACCTAACTGAAAGCCAACAATAGAAGCTTATATTTTGAAATACAATATACTAAAACATAAACTTGGAAAATAATGTATAAATGGAGTTTTTCTATACAGAAATCAAATTTCTTGCTCTGGAGAGTAATACAGAGGGAAAGTATCTAGTAAACATTGCCCATTAATTTTAGTTTCTTATTAGTTTTGTCTTCATTTTCCACAATCTAACCACAAAAAAGTGCAACTAGTTTTCACCATCCAAAACCAGAGTTTAAAAAATTATAAGAAATAAGCTTTTAAAAGTCCGTATTTTTAAACACGTGCAATTCAGATAGATGCATGCTTTCTAAACATTTTGCCAGATCAGGACTACATGTATAATTTTGCTTGTCTGAGCAGTTAAATCCAATAAATCTACTCCAGAGTGGAAGTTACCAATTAAGATTGAATTAATCTAATAATTCAAAGCTACTTAAGGGATAGGTGTTGCTTCTCTGTCCCATTCCCTCAGATCCTATACCTGATGGTTGTTCCTCCTTGTCTGCTCTAGAACTCATCACTTCCTTGCTGGTTCAGTTCAACCCATTATGCCTTTGTAGAAAATAATATACTTTGATTTTCCAGGTTGGTATTATTAGTTTTAATTTAACAGCTTGAATCAGTGCATTATCAGACTGGGACACAAACTGGCACAACGCAGTGAGAGGTAGAGGCATAAAAATTGTGAGATGCTCAAGGTGGCTCATAATACAATATGCAATGTTGTCCTGAGTAGAAAGGGTACTCAGATTGCATGATATGGTTTTTAAACTCTGGGTTTTGCAGTTTTCTTTTTCATTTTAGAAACTAGTTAAAGAACATGGCAACTGACATTTTAGAAGCTGCATTTTTTTCTTTCCTCTAGAATTTTCAATTCTTCCACTCTATCTCTGCTACTTGTGCATAACTATAGGTGTTGTTGTCTTCTCTTTAACTCGTTGGTGTTCTTGAGCATTCCTGAATTTGAGGTAACAACCTGTCTTCCCTCCACAAGCTTGGTTGAACTACTATTGCTGTTTTGTCCCTCAGTCTGTTGTGTTTTAATCCATTGAGTATAAATAGAATTTGGAAGAAAAATTCTGACTTTTCAGACTCATTCCTGAAGAATATAAACTCTGTGTAATACCCCTTCTCATGGAAGGGTTTCATGAGGCACAGTGATCTGGTATTAGCTGTCATGTTGCTCAGCTGACTGAATGACTTAGTGTCACTGAAAGGAAATCTTTCTTCCCACTCCTGGTTGTGCTGTCTTACCCTGTGAGATGTCCTGGTCCAAAAGCTGCCAGGTCCCTTCATGAGTCTGGAGGGGAAACAGCAGAAAATTACACCAGGAAACATGATGATTTGGGAGGGTATAGATGGATAGAGTTCAAGCACCTTATAACAAGTCTTGATAAATCACAAAATTTGATAAGGTGTCAGGAGGAGAATGAGGACAAAAATGAAGGTGGACGCAGGACTCCATGGCATCCTGTGATATAGAGCCATTCAGCTCGCTCAGTTGCATGAGGCACTACAGCTCGGGAGATGGTCCAGTCAGTTGTCTCACGTCCCCAAAGTGGTGCTTTGCAGGCTAATGTGGTCACTATTCGACAGATAAAGAGAGGCTTAAAGATCCAAGCAACAACAAAAAAATACTGCAAGTCAAATCTCTTTCCTGCATGTTTACTCCTCTGAGGCACTTTAGGATATTTTTGTCACTGTTTGTAAGTATCCAGGCTCTTCGGTCTCCCTATTCATGTCTTACTTGGGGGAAAGTGGGAAGAAAGAGCTTGGGGCAGGAAGAAGTCATGATACTTTTCAGTCCCTTTGAACACTGTTTTTTTGTTATTGTTATTCTTATGATGATTATCTACTGTTTTAAGCTCAATCATAAGCCAAGTTTTCTATGAGCTGTGCTATCCAATTGTTAAATTGCTTTTACTTGAAAGAGAGAGACTGTTCTTGTTAATCACTCGCCATTGTTCCATGTTGGGAGACAATGTAGCACAAGACCTTTTGAAATTTTGTGACCAAAATATAAGCAACAGAGACCCTTGCAATTAAGATATATGATGATATAAGAAATAAGATGAAGATATATGATGATATACGATTAAGATGATATTCAGAAACCAAAATGGAATTTGCAATTTTATTTTATATATGTATAATGTGTGTGTGTGTGTGCATGTATATTTATAAATGTATACAAAATTATAAACATATGCACATAAACAACATATATGTACACTTAAGAGATGCTAAATTTTAACACAACATAATGACCTGACGTGGTCAGCAGCTCAAAATATAACCTCCAAATCACTATTATTTATGTTGTTTTACTTTGAAAGCAACATAAAAAAACACATTTAGAATAGAAGACTAATGTATTCACAGGAGCTCTTGACGAGCTGCACCTTTGAAATTTTGAGACTAGAATAACTTATTCCCATCTAATGATAGACTGAAGTAGTTTATGTTAGGTATTTGAATTAGAATATTTGTCTATCTCTCTGCAATATATACTTCAGCACATTTTTCAATTAAAAAGAAAAACCCTTGGTCTGAGTTGGTAAATTTCAGCATAAATTTTTTATTGTGAAGTTATAAGCACCCAAAAATAAGAAGGGGGAAGATTATAACTGTCTGACACTACCTTAGCTATATAGCCAAGAACAGCATCACTACAATAAAAGACGATAGCAGTCTTCCATTGATTGTTGTTTGATGAATGTAAAGCAATTTACTGAAATGCAATTAGCATTTGCAATTGCGTTACCGTGGGGATTTTTTTATGCTGGCTTTGAATTGAAAATCTATACATTTTCTGGCCATGAGTCACTTCTAAGGAAGCTTTCTTTCTTTCTTTTCTTCTTTGTTTCTTTTTTTTAAGGTTTCAGAACTATAATTTGTGGAATGCTGAAAGGAAGTAAACCTAGAATTGTCTGGTTTAAAATATGCTGAAGGACAAATTGTACAGTATATCTATTGAAGTAGGTGACATATCTAAATGTGTAATGCTCTATGTTGTGTGTCGCTGGGGAAATTGTTTTTAGTTTTTATTTGAAAGAAATACATCGCTCTTGAAAAACAAATGGCTTCTAGACATAAATATCTTAGCAATGTTGAAATAATTTTATAAATGTGCAAATTAAGAGGCCTGAAATACACAGATTAATATCAATATGCTGAAACAATAATATCTAAATACGATGTCATGATGTTAGAGTAACAATACTGCAAGAGGAATGACTACCTTTTCATAAGCATCCAGATCACTAGAAGAAACAAGAATGTGTGCAAGCACTCAATGGGATACACAGTTCTGTCTCTCTGTTAAAAAAGGTGCAAATTTATCTATGTTGCCAGATGTGATTATTCCTGCATCACACAGAAATTATACAGAGATTGTAGGGAAAATACATATGCATCCTTTGCTTGACAATTTGAATTTTCTGTGGGCATTTATCTGAATGATTTTCAGTGTTTCTGGACAAATCTTAGCTTATATGCAGAGGGTATAATTGAAAAATATGTGTATGTTGTAGTGGGCTATCAACATCCTCCTGATGATGACACATGAGTACAGCAGTGAAAGTAAGCAGTATGGTGCTTTTTAATGGTTTCTTCTTTATATTAGGGACCAAGTCCTGCTATCCTAACTCAAAGATGACTACCACAGAGAGTTATTTCCATAGAGAGCTACCTGTGAATATTGATTTCAAAAATACAGTTATTTTTAACTCTATCAGTTAATGTCTTACTGCTATAATGATATATAATGTACCTTAACCACTTTAGGGAAAGCTTTTCCTTTATGCGTTTGACCTTAGAGGTCTTACAAGGACCCACTGCCTATGGCAGCTTGTGTACCTTAATCTCTGTGAGGTCTAGAAAGAATTGCTACTGAATTCCTGGGTACTATATTAATTATCCCACTAGGACATTATCTTCTGCACTTTCAAAGGGTTTTTCTTTTTTCTTTTTCTTTTGGTAATGAAAACCCTTAAAGAAAGTTTAACAGATATGAATAGCGAACAAAAGTTTCTGTATTCATATTTATAAATATACTACGGTGCCAGATGCTGTCAGTTCTTTGTTTCTGCTGAAAACTTCCTTCATTTATAATAGTAACAATGACATTGTAATGGTAACCCTTCTAGCTGGGGTTGGCATCAATATTTTAGTGGAGTTAGAATTGTCTGTATGCCCCATCACTGCCTTGCTTAGAAAAAAGAATGCTATCCTCATTTATCCCCATTAACTGTTATTTTTAGGCTGCACACTGGGCACGTCTGACACTTTATGGAGAGGCTAGCAACGTGACTCTTTGGGACATATCTTAAGCTGGTAATAAGTAAATGTAATTCAGGAAGAATCACTAAGGTAGCAATCCCCACTTCCTTCAGAATTAACTCTTTGCTGCATATTCCTTTAACTTCATTTAAATTACTAATCAGTTGAGTACTTTAAATTTTCTACACTTTCTCTTTGAGGAAGAAGGCTAGATGCTTTTGCCAGATCAACATAGTCTCAAATTTTCTGTCAATTAAGTTCTGTGAAGTTCTAAATCAACCAATATGAAATGCAAGGTACAGGGAACAAGGTGAAATTGTGACTGTATGAGCAGATGCATTAATCATTTTCTAGAAATAAAAACTCAATTTTCTATTCTCCTGGATAGCTGGAATACCAGAGACTTTATATCACTGAGTTTCAAGGATGGATATGTTCCAGATCTACTTATTGCAAATATTCTTTCTTGAGGAGGGAGGTTTGTATCCTTTATGTATTAAATTTTTTGAAGTTAACCTCACTGTGCATTTCTTGTTCTATATCACTGTCTTCCTCAGATCACAACTTGCTTTGTCGTGCCCTCAGTTTCCTCACCAAACAGTCCTAAGGCTAAAAGCAGATATTGACTCTTCTCTTAAGTCTCTGCTGTCATTTTGTTTTTGTAAAGCTGGGATGGCACTTTCAAATATATTCATAAAAATTCTGTCACTGCTATTATTCTTCTGGAAGGCAAATATTTCATGGGCTTCAGCAGAGTTTGGCATTTCATCCAGATGAAGGATGCGACCATTGCTGAGACTAAACTGTGTGTGAAATATTTGAAATGCTGAGTCTGAACCCAATGTTCAGACTGAGGAAGATGCCCTGCTGTTGCTTTTTCTGTGTTATGAGCACTGACACATTGTGACTGAGGAACAGGTTGGCTCCGGAACTGTCACCTCACACAAAAGCAAGAGTGTGCCAGGCAGCTATTAAAGATACTCTTCTCTATGTGATCAATGACTCTTCACTCCTGATAATTTTAACCTTCGCAGAAGCCAGAGCACAGCAGGGGACAGGAGCCACTGTCTGTTGTATTATTGATTATATGATTAGTGTTGTCTTGTCTCTATGAAGGCAACAGCTCCGAGAGAGTTCTTGAAGGCATAAGACTCTCAGCTTCACGCAGAGCCTTCTCACAGTGGCAGAGGTTTGTCTCTTGCCCCATGCAGGCTAGTGGCCATTGTGAGAGCCTCTGCTTGTCCTCAAGGCAGGTTGTGCTTGCTAGAAGCCCAGAACCGTCGTTTCCCATGGAGACAAGAGTGTAACTATCGTATGGGAATACGAGAGGCAATGGCTCCTGTGTGTGCAGGAACTAAGCAGGAGGCAAGACCCCCATGATGGTACAGCTTGGATGCCTCCAGGAGCTGATCAAATACCTTTTCACTTCCATATGAAGCAGGCATTCTAACTCTCACCGAGCTTGGAGTCACTTTCCCTTCACCCACTCCTAGCCCGTCAAGCTCTACGTACAAGGATCCTATTATGGAAAATCAGGCTCGCCGGCCTCCATAACAGGGTCCGACCCTAGGTTCCTGCTGAGGCAGAAGTTCAAAGTCAGATTGGAGAGAAATAAAATTTAATGATACATGTGCAGTAATTACAGCTCGAGCTGGGTGCCTCTGAAGAGGGACCCCGAACAAAGAAATCCCTGGGCAATTATACCCTTACAATCTAAATTCCCCACCCCTTAAGCGATAGTTTGGACCAATAGTAATAGTTAGCTCTGGGTTCTTCCCTTCTTCCTTGGGCCCCTTCACTGTCTCTAGGCAGGCTGCTTCTTATCTTCAAGGTTGGCTGCTCCTGCTGTCCGTGTAACTTCTTTATCCCTCCAGCTTGAACCGGCTCTGGGGCCCCCTTTTACTTATCTAAGTAAAAGTTCACAGCCTGAGGCCTAAGGCTTCAGCAAATTTAGCTACTAATGCTAAGCAAGTTATGCTAAGCAATTAATTCTAGACAGCTTCAGTCCGATATTCTCTAACAGATCCCTTGGGCTGGTATTTTTTGTTTGTTTGTTTGGTTGGTTGGTTGGTTTTGTTTTGTTTTGTTTTTAAGGACCCAAAATGCTGTAGCACAGACAAAGGGCGACAGCTGTTAAGCAGAGACTTTGCAGTGCCCTTGTAGGACAGTTGAACCGTGCTGGGCCCATGAAAGTTCTGTGCAGTGTTTTGCTTTCATATTGACCCTGGTTTTAAAATCATGCATAGTATTGGAAATGTCTCAAGGGAAAGTATGAATTTCAAAGATCTTACCTCTCTCTACAAGATATTGTATGCTGTCCAAGCCAGGGCAGTTGTGCAAGTACAGTGACTGGGAGGGAGGTAAACCAGAAGAATTTCATATGGAGGATGGAGGACCTTCATACAGGCCAGGCAATGAGCAATTAAGAGATGCCCATGACTCTGGGTGCTTCTAGAACAGATTGCAGCAAACAGAGTTGGCTTTAATCAAATATGCAAACAAGTCACTTAAATAATGAAAATCCATGAAGTTGGAAGATAAGAAATTGCTTACCATGCTGGAGTTAAAATGTCAAATTGTCTACTTTATTTTCACCACAATGGAATAGGGGTGGAGTGGAGGAGAAATCACAATAAACAGGTTGGAGCTACTTAGAGTTGGTGAACTGAAAACATTTAAAGCTGCTTTTAATGCAGCTTGCAAGAAAAATGAAGCTCAACCCCTCTAAAAATGTCATTATCACTATGGCAAGCAGGACTCAAGTATTTAAAAAAAAGAAAAAAAAAAAAAACCTCTCCCAAAATACCCATCATGGGGACAGGGTGAACATAATCAGTTTAGCTCATTAAATCAAATGCGGGATTTAAAAAGGTACACTAGGAAGAGATCGTGGAAGCTGCAGTCAGAGCATTTTGCCCAGAACTGAGTCTTGGGAGTGACTTGGAAGGGAAAACTGAGCTCAGCCTGCCAAAAGTGATGCACATCTTGAGGTCTTATTTGCATCTTTTTCCTGATAATGGACTTTACAGGCAGCTATCAAGAACAGAACAAGAGCCAAAAGAACCACCTCAGGATTTATTAGTTAGAAGTCCAGAATGGGAACAGAAAGTGCAGTTTGCTTCAGAAGTGTGTTCTCGCCTTAAGTGTGATCCCCTTTCTGTATCAGCTACATTTTGTTTGGCCCTGTTGGAAATACAAAAATATAGTATTAACTTATAGATGAAAAATAATTTTAGCACGTTGGTGTTAACTGAACATGCTTGAAAAATATAAAGCAGAGTAATAACAGAAGTTGGAGAACAAAGTGGAGACTGGAATGTGGTGTCCTTTGAAAACACTATATGCTGAAGTCATATCAGTAACTGAAGCAGCAGGAGCTTTTCTCAAGGGGAAAAAAATGGCTCAAAATGTCACTCTTTACATGAATGAGATAAATGAACTAGAGACTACAGCTGATGAAATTAAGGCATAAATGCAGAAATTAATGTATTAAGGTTAGCAGTCCAAACACGTAAGAGCAGCACTTCTGGGAAGAAGAGTTTGGCTAAGGATTATAGTATATCCTTTTTATGGAAAGGACATCTGACAGTAAAATGATTATGAAACCCTTCCAGAGGTGGGCAAAAAAAAAAATACTGGCCATCAGGTGCTGTGGAACAAGGACTGCCCTGAAGGAGAACACCAGTGACTGTGACCTAAGGATCCAAAAACTGGGTTCGGTGTCTTGCAAACGCTATAGTAGAAAGACAAACCTGACAATGCATTTAACTTATAAGGAGACATACATATTTGGCTGTTGAATAAGCAGTAAATTACAGTTAGGTAAGGTCTCAAGTCACTGAGAAAATGGTAATTTCCCAAGGATAGGCCTTAATAAGACACATCTTATGAAGTTTTTTCCTGTGAAATTTTATCTGAAAATTCTTATTAGAGCACATATTCTTCATAAAGGATGGACTGAAGTCCCCTTTCATTTAAAAGCAATGACAGTCTGACTATTTCTGTGGTAAATAGTGTACACTTGAAAGGAAGGTAGATGTTCAGATATTGACAGGTAGCTAAGGCTAGGGACATTAGAAGTGGCCTGATGGGTTTTCTGGTCTTCCTAATCTGCTTTGGTTTCTCTAAATTCAAGTCTCCATTGCTGCTGTGGTTGCCTTCTATAGGGTCCGCTAGAGTCTGAGCAAGAGCAAAACCAGCTGTTCTGACACTTGGAACAAGCAGGCATTACAGCCTTTCCTCATTGTGATTTATCTTCAATGTCTCTCCCCATAAGGAGATGATGTGTTTATAAAAGTAAGCTAAAGAGTATCTGGTTATGTGTCAGGAACAGTAAGTGCAGCTAAAAAGTATTATTACCTTCATTCAGGAAGGCTGGAGCTTCTGCCTTTGAAATAGGCTGTAACCGACAAATGTCACCCCTACCTCTAGAATTCTTCATGCCTTATAGCCATAACAACCTGCTAACCTATGTTTTCACTTCTGCAAGGCTGAATGTTACAGCACACTGGTGGGTAGAAGAATTACCTGGCTGCAACTTTGAAAGTAAAGGGGAATCTAATATAAAGCTCTATTCATTAATTTTTTTGATATGAGGGAAATTATATATGACAGAAGAAATGAATAAAGATATTTTAATGCTGCATATCATCTTGGGCATACCATAAAGTGCCAAGATATCTTGGCTAATAGCTTTTGCTACCAACTATCAGCAGTAAAAAGCTTCTCCATGAACATTAAAGCTGCCATGAAGCCTGTTACACATGAAGGTAGCTGAAAAATACCAAGATGATGATCAACCTGTTGTGAAAATGTTTCACTGTAAATCATAGATTAAAATAGATTATAATCAGGAGAACACATGACACTGTGGTAAAATCTCCTCACGACACAAGAATGGGAAGGAGCACATTTTGGGAAAAGATAATCTACCCTTATGTGATATCAAGTAATGAAATCAATTGTTACTAAGTAAAAGGTACAATTGGAATTAATTCCTTTACAATGAAGTTAGACTTCTAATTCAAGAGTAAATAATCGTCATGGAATTGGTTGTGAGATATCAACTGTAAAGGACTCACTAGACAGCTGTTGCTGTCTTACTCATTCATTAAGAATGCTTTAAAAAGTTGGAGGAATAAACAAATGAAGACATTTCTTCAGAAGAATAACACTTATACAGCACTCAAGTGAAACTAGATGGTCCTGTCTCTCTTATTTCAGAAAAGCAGATTATTGAAATGTAAGTATCAAGCATACTTTGCTTCAATCTTCTGACTTTTTTTTTCCTCAAAAGAGAACCGTCCCCCATAGACAAAGCCCCACAGTCCCCCCCAGACAAAAAAGTAAAAAAAGAAAAAGAAAAGCAGGGAAAACTCGTGCAATTAGAGATCCAGAAAACAATAAGGATTTCAACAATAGTGATTCAGTTAACTAAAATATCTGATAATATGAAAACCACACATAGCACAGGAACTCTGAATTCTGAGGCAAACTCATTTCATCTGCCTCTGGGAAATAAGGAAGTTGCTGATTTGGAACATGTGGCGTTTGCTGGTCAGCTGGTTATCAGCTTTTTTGTGCTTTTGAGGATGGTAGGTCATGGAATTGTCTTTGTGTTTTGATACATTTGACAGTCCATAGCTCTTCCTTTGTATCATCATGCATCTTATTCAAGAATGTTTTCATACTCATATATGACATGACGTTGATTTTGTGTGTTTCCCTAAATCAAAGTTACAATAATTCTGAGTAATTTATCAGATTAATTTAATCTTTTTTTTTAGTAGTTTCCTCTGTACTCAGCAACTTTTAGAAAATATACATGAAATGTGGTATGATTATATTATTAGGATATTTGGAGATTAAACTGTTCAGGACAGATTATCCTTTTAAAAGGTGGAATTAAAATTACCATCAAAAATTCATGCTTAATATGGACTAACATGAAGAAAGATGCACACAGTTTCATTGTTGTCAGCAGAATTTGTATGGGCTGAAAGAGGATGACACACATCAGAACTAACATCTATTAATGGATCGTGGAACTTGTGAAAATCTAATGAATGTTAATGTTAGTAGTAAGGCTATGATGACATTGCGCAGTGAGTGGGGGATACAATGCTCACAGTGGAATGTTAGGACTGCATTTACCCTTGAAATCTGAAAACATTGTACATTTGCTAGACTTCCGTAATGAAATATCTGTAATCTGAAATTATGGAAAGATACATTAATATGAGTGGAAAGGGTTGTAGCTTCAGCAATTTTATGAAGAAGAGAGGTACTGTTAAAAATCAAGGAAGACTGAGATATTAACCTTGATGAAGCACGGGTTTGCTCATGGTTCCCAGAGTAAAAGCTTAAGGGCAATAATCAACTTTTTCCTTGTACCAATATATTCATTCTGCATGTTAAAACTTCAAAACATGCTTATCCTCAAAAAAAAATTTTTTTTTTTTGAGTATCAAAAGCTCTTCACAACTTCAAAAGTTTTATGGCTTAATTTTGATTATTATAAAGGTCTACTGCTTTTTTTAATCTAATTTGAACTGTATTTCATATCTTAATGACTGAAAAAAGAGGTGCCTTAGTTCTTGATCTGAGTAGTATGAAACATGAAAATATACATATCACTCTCCAAAATTTACTAAGATTAATCACTGTGCAAGTAAAGAAGAAGAAGGAAAAAAAAAAGACCCAGTGACTTTAAATCCAGGGACTTGTGCTCCTGCAGGGCTAAAAGATAATTTCTATCTTGATTAGAAACTAGAAAATTCTGGTTCCTTTGGGATTTTACATTTCATTCTATGTAATCTAGTTCTGCAAGGCTGTAAAATCATGCTACTTAAATTATTTTTTATATTAAAACCTCTTACTGTGTTCCCAGGAGAGGGAGTATGTGTTTTGGTTTTTTTTTTTGTGTGTGTGTGTGTACTGTTTTGAAGAGAATGTTTAGCAATTGGGAACTTTTCTGGATGAAAAAGGTGATATGAAGCTCTTTAGTGATTTGAAATGTTAAAAGACCTCTCATGGGAATCGATGAGTGAGCAGCTGATTTCATCAGGCAGGTAGGAGAAAAAAATTGTACAGATGTTGTTACTTTGTTTTAAATGTACCCATATCCTCAAGCATCTACTACCTTGTTAGTGCCTCTTCTTGTGAATTTGTGCTGTGTTATGTGAGAAAATCTACAAATTTTACTGAAAATTCCTTCTTTATAAGAGTAGTATGTGCTTTAATAAGCACTCATCTGTCAGTATACAGGAAACAGCTCTCCAAGGACTCCAATTTTATTTTCTTCTTTGGAAAAATAGTAGGAAGTGATCATATTTTTCAGCAAGCTGCTTTGTATTAAACATCAAATTCAGTAGTTCCCATGGGTGCTATTAGACGTACTATCATAATGGTTTCTGTACTATATGAAATATCAGTTGGTGAAGCTACAGTGTCTACATGTGTGATATGAATGTATCTGCTTGTGTGAATATGTGCACATTCATATCCATGCATGAATATTTTTCAAATCCCTGATGATTCTTTGATCTCATTACATTCATGGGCTAGTTTATGAACCAGGCAGGGTCATTCAAAGGAAGTAGAAAGGCTTGGTTTGGAAAACCAAAAGGAAAAAAAAGAAACAAAGTGAGAATTTATGCTTATTCGAAGTGCATGAATAAGTCATTACTCTGTCTATTTGTTAAACTGATTGACAGTGGGAGTGAAAGTGATATGGTAGAGCTGCAGCATTCCCCCTGCCTCTTATGTCTTACAGTAATCCGCCTTGTATTAGATCATGAAGGCTTATAGTAATAGTCTTTGATAACTTTGCGCTCTTTGCAAAGTTGCTTGAGCTGTTGTCATGACTTAATTACACATATTAGCATACAAAAAGTGATAAGTAACTGTGTGTCTCCACCTGCCTGTTTATATGTTTTTTTAAAAATCTGGATGGCCTGGGCAACAGCTCATAAAATCTTACATTGAAGGCCACTTTTTAATAGAATCTTGTTGTATGCTAATTGTCTTGGTATAAGGGAGGTCAAGTCAGTTGTCAGTTATAGAGTAGAACATGTTGTATCTTGTTCTACGAATTTAAGTATATGTTTCTCTTGTCATTCTGAACAGCATCTTTGAACCAGGAAGAATGTCCTATCAATGATACTTGTACTCAACATCTCTTTTGAGTTTTTAGACTGTAGCAAAAATAGCTTGTAATTAAGATTCAGGAAAACATTTTTCCCAAGCAACCTGTGCAGATACTTTCTGATATGGACAGGGATTAAATATTTGTCTTCATATGCTTCCTTGAAGAAGGCAGATAAGAAGGAAGTATAGGTATAAGACATATGGCCTAGCCTAAGGACAATTTTCTTATCTGATATCCTCTGCATATTTATTTCTTGTGTTTATTTAAATCTTTTCAATTAATGAAAAAAGTGTGACCCTTTAATGAATGGATAATGACCAGCAGTGTGTGAAATGTATTTTAGGGTATGTATCACAAATAAACATGAATTTCAATATTTGTTTGGTATAAAATGGTTGTTTTACATGTGCAATATCTTATGACATGAATGTCTGAGTATTCTGAATGTTTCGAAAGACAGAGTTCTTCCTAGACAAATATATCATGTGTAATGTCAGGTCAGCTTTACCCAGATATAAAGAATATTTTTGGATTTTGCAAAGGGATCCTAAGTTCCACTCCAGCCTTGGAGTGGAATTGCCTGGCTTATCTTTACAGAGAGGATGCCAAAAGATGCCAAAAATCTTTAGAGCTATGTCATAATAAAGAAATAAACTCATAGCTAGATCAAAACTCTTTAAACGTGCCAACTTTGCATCTGCTGATTGAGACCTATTTATAACAAAGATAGTGCCCTTCCAGATTTTTTCTGCTCCCATCTGATTTTCCAGTTGTTTCTGGGTCTCCTTGCTCTCTGACAGTTCGCAGGACTTGCTGGCTGCTGCAGGAAACCTCTTTCCTCTGAGCCACGTCCCAGGAGCTCTGGCACAGCAGGTTTCCTGTCTGCTTTCCCCTCTCTTGACAACCCAGTCTGCTCTACAGAAAAGCCTGTCTAACTGAGAGAGGTGGGAGCAATGCAAAAAGACAGCCTTTTCTGCTGTCTTACCACATTATCTTAATGCCTAGCTTATAGAGCACTTGTAAATTGTGAACTAGCAAATCAGACAAGTTTACCTTTAAACTTTCATTAGGTGCAACACATGTATTGTTTCAAGTAGGAAGCCAATCTAAAGCTGTAGACTTCTTATTTGGCAGTCTTTATCACATATCTGCTGTTCTTAATGTTGGTATTCAAAAAGTAGTGATGCCTTACTTGGCCTTTTGTGTTCTGAGAATATGATGTTTTACACTACTAGCATCATCTTGTTGCCTTTTTCTGAGCCATGAGTATCTTTTTCAAATATATTGCTCAGCATTCTCACAGACATCGTCAGTCATTAGCCTCTACTATGTGGTCCAGGGTTTCTGGAGACAGCCAATGTTCTGATTGTGGCCTTATTTCTTTATTCCTTATTAATGACCATTTAACATTTAATATGCCATCTAACTTTTCTTTTCAGTTTTCCTGTCTGCAGTAGAACTTTTTTATCTTTGGATGCGTTAAAAAAATCATTATCTTATTTTAATCATTATCTAAAAAACTCATCTATAATTGACTTGTTCTTTAAAACATGTGAGGTGTTCATATTCCTCATTTGGTATTATTAGATATAATTCATAATTGAAAAAGAAATGTGTTTCTTTTCTTAGAAAATAAACATTGTGCTTCTTGTCTTAAATCTTTATAAACTGTAGATAAGGTATGGTTTTATTTAATAATCCTTCCTTTCAGTTGTGTTGATTTGACATTCTCTTGTATCATATTGTGGTTGTGCTAGTAAAGACTACATCATAAGGCATACAAGCAGTGGGCAAATCAAGTTTCTGTTCTGATAACTCCAATTCTAGCATATCATATTCTATGCTGCGCATCTTCGTCTTTCTCACATTTTATTGGTATGGCAACTATCTAATTAATATAATTAGCATCAAAAGAGGAATTCAAGATGATAAACATTGTATCATTTAGGGAACTTTTCATTTTATAAAAGGTGGTTGTATTGGAGGTGTTTTCTGGTGGCTGAAACTGCTGTAACAGTCCCTGACAGCCTGCCTTGCTCACTTCTTTCCCTAGAGCAGCAGCTATGCTGATGCTGTCATCTTCTATGAGGGGGCAGGGTTTTGTGCTGATTGAAAGCCTGTTTTAGCAAAGAAAATGTGCTAAAAATCTGAAAGCTGTTTGTCTCTTTTCTGCACGTGGTGTTTTAGATTTCCACTGAGTAAATTGCAACCTTTTTTTTTCCCCTAGACTTTTTTCCCCTCTTCTTCAAAGGCTTAGCCTTTTGAATTTAAATAATAAAAATCATAGAACCAATTTGCCAGTGTCAGGAAAAAATTGTAGAGTCTAAAAATTTCTGTATTCACTGTAAACCACCTGTAACTGTGTAAATTAAAATGAGTGTTACTACTAGTAGCTATTCTAGTAAAACAGTTATTTTACTATAGTTAAATTATTATTCTGAGTATTTGAGAATAGTGTTGTCTTTCAAGTTAATTCTTTGGCAGATGTTAATGTTTTAATATTGATCTCTATTTAAAGACTAATATCTATAACTGTATGTAATAACTATAGATATATACCTGGCTCCTCTGGGTCTTCAGAGACTGGGTTGGAAGGATGGATTATTTTACTTTAACAAGCTTCAAAGAAAAATCCTTACTCCTGTTTTTACAAGGTAAAAATTTAGTCTAAGGAACTCCAAACCTATAATTAATCCTTATGTTTTCCTTGAAGATTACAGCAAAAGGCTGATTTTCAACTGTCCTACACAGTTTTTCTCAGATGTCCTATGTCCCTCCAAACTACTGCATGTATACTCCCCAGTTTCTGTGTAAAGTTGTGCCGTGTCTCTGATAATTGCACTTTGGTTTTGTTTTTCAGTAGTACAAACCCACAATCCTAGTGGAGTAAATGAGATGGGGTGAAATCTGTGAACAAGTGGCAGTTCTTGGTTCTTTTGTACCTTTCAGTAACTACTCTTAAAACTAGACTACTGCTCGTCACTTATTTAAATTATGTTTTACAGCTTATTTGGGGGAACTTCAGTGTTTTAGCGCTGAAAAAGCTTTTGCACCTGATCCAGCGATGGCAATGCACTAATATAATTTCATGAAGCCTCGAACTGGATAAAGAAAATGCAATCATGTAATAACAGCAACAGAATTTCAGCTGTGTTGATGTTTTGAGAGAAGCAAAAAAAGGCCTCTCTGACCCAAACCATCCAAATGGCCTAAAATGGTAGCGTACATAACTGCTAGAGTATGAAAAGCATGATATACTAGAGCCATCAAAGAATGGACATCTGAACAGATGAGGGGAAAGAGTAAATGTCACTGAAATAGAACAGATAATGGCTTTTTGCTGCCACATAAATGCTGAGGCCACAAGGTGAAGCAGAAGACATTTCAAAACAGGCAGCATTGATCCTGTGATAATAGTCCCTTACCATTATTTTATTTCTATGACACTGCTTGATTGATACAGATATAATCATTTCATTTCCCAGTTACTGCCGCAATAGAAGGGTATTTCCTTAGCATGTGCGTGATACCCCTTTCTTTGCACACTCACAACTCCCATGCTTATCTTTGTATCAATACTGACATAGCAGGACATAGTTCGAAGACAGAATACATCTGTATTTTGCCTTGAGGCAATAATGTGTAATCATGTGTGGTGTTTTTATTACATATTTTGAGGATAATCTAGATACTTCCTAAAGGTTCACAATCCTTAAGCTGCACTGTTAGCAAATTATGGGTGTGCATCTAGCAATAGGTAAGACATAACTTCTGAAACTGCAAACAAATGTAAAGCAATGATTTTGTCAGAGAACCAAAAGTAAAAGCAAATGAAAGGCCAGTTTTCAAATGTAGGAAGTTTGTTAAAACCAGGGAACATGTACCAACCTACCCTGACTTATATTTGCTCGAGATCTAGCCCTAAAAAATTTGTGGTTGTGGGATTCCTTTTTTTTTCCCCTAGGAATAATTTCTAAGCATGATTGTTAATGAGGAAAGCAATAGTCAAACATCTAACAAAAAAAGGAATAGAAAAATATGCATTTTATATGTTTTTAAATTTTTAACAGAATGGTTAACACAATTTATTAAGTAATTATAAGTACCTTTAGCCGTGTACCAGTAATGATGATATAGCTGTGCATTGTTTAAGGGTATAAGTTGGGAAATGCCTGAAGGGAAAATATGATTTATTAGAACAACTGATAAAGTTGGAGGAGGGAGAGAGACAAGATTTCTGGCACACAGACCCTTTTTTCTATATAAGCTTGTTCTGCCATCCAGGAGTGCAGTTTCTGGACTAGAAAATATGCCATACATCTTTGCCAAAATGGTTTATGGTACATATCTTTAAAATTCAGTTAACTTTTACAAACATATTTAAAGTTTTGAAGGAGTTTAAAGTGTAGTAAACCTTTTCAGTCTTACAGCAGTTTGTTTCATAATTTGCCTTATGCAAGTAACTAGTACCAGTTTTAGAAAAAGTTGCAGTTGTGCAATTATTCTGGAGCTCCTACTCCTCTAGTGTTATTTTTTTTTAATATATTTCTACAGATAGCCTAGCTACTACCTTCTCCATGTCTATTTGAATAGTAATAAAAGTAAACATTCTTTGGAACAGGATTAGAAGCACATATCTGTTGCTTTTCAATCTCATTTACATCAGTGTAACTCAGGTATAACTCTGATTTCTCCAGATAGCATCTTAGTCCCAGTGAAGTCAATGGTAATAACTTGACTGGTATAAAATCAGAGGAAATGATAGAAGAATAAGAGCCACTTATTGGAGATTTAACTGTACCTAGTTTGCTCACATTTCCATTATAATAAATGAACAAAAGATAGTGGGCAATTAGGCCTCCATATTTGTTCTCTTTCTTCTTGTGCAGTGGGGAAATGCTTAACGGCTGCACCTAGGGTATTGCTGGGATTAATTGGTTAGTGTTTGTTCTGTGCTATAAAGAGTATTATCAATATTAACTAAGGATGAGATGATTGGTTATTTAGCACTGCTATTCTCCAGAACATTTACAGGGAGAATTTAATGTGAACCTATATGTTCACGTAGAGTTAGTTCTCATTTATTTGGGGCAAACCAATCAAGATAGAAGATTTAGCTGTTTGACATATCAGAGATTTTGTTGATGCTTTCACATAGGAAAGTTGAAGTTAAATTGCAGTCTGGATTTTGATGTCCATCTGTTCTGAATGTTTGGCATGTCAAGGGCTACCTATATCTCAATTTATTACTGGGCTCCTATAATAAAGAAAGCAAGAAGAGTTGATCAGAAATAAAATTCTCACTGTTCAGGAAATTCTTACACCATTGTTTTTGTTTCATATGAGAACACTCTTGCTCTTGGCTTTTTGCATGTCCTTACTGATAACCAAATCTGAATTCTCTTTTGTAGCATATTTAACCTGCCCTCAAATAAATATGACATCTTAAATATAATCTGCATTATTCTGTCAAAGATTGGATAATCTCAAGTTGTTTCCTATAGCCATATGAATATAAAAGACCAAACACTGACTTAAAATATCTTTGGATACAGTCTTTCTGTGCTGGATAGAGGCCTCTTGTGCTCCCTCAATTTACTCCCCTTTTTTTTTTGTCTTTCTCCTTTGCCTCTCCTCCACTATTTTTTCATAGTCTGTCAGGGAAAACAGTTCGATGTACTCTACCTTCCAGATCTTGTCTTTTTGTTCCTTGGATAAGAATCCCTCCATCATGACAGTCCTCTTTAGTAGGGACCATGTCCAGACGCATACCCAAGAGCAACAGTAAGGTGTGCCTTTTTTCACAGATTGTTCTGACTGCCCTCTCTTCTTCCAGCCATTACTTTTTTTTCCTGTATCTGTATCGGTTGCTGTGATCCTACTCTAGACTGTGTATGGTCAGAGATACATGGCTCCCATTGAGTTATCACCTCCCACTGTCTCATTAATGTGAAGGAGGGGGGAAAAAGACCTCTTTGCCAGCCTCACAGGTATGCCTGCTGCCTACGGAGGCTTGCATGGAGCTGCCTTTGAAGTTTGGCCCTACCGGAGGGAATTGAATTAACTGCACAGGTTGAAATTTGACTGACTCCATAAAAATTATTTTCTCTCTATTCAGCAACAGAAGTGTTATTCAGAAGTTGGTTAAAACTCCCCATATGGCTCTCATGTATTAAAATAAGATACCACAAGAAAATGAACCTAAAACAACCAAAACATCCATTTTTGCCTCCAATATTCATCTAATAAAACTTTTCTTGTTCCACTTGAGCTAAACAGTATTACAGCCTTCTAAAGTAAACACACTACCTCCAAAAAGCTATCGCACATTCACTTTTAACTGAATTTGAATCCTTTTCTCAGTCAGTTGGTACAATTACATCTTTGGAATTCATTTGATTCAGCAGCAACCTCAAAACTAATTAATTCACTTTAGACTGAGCAATGAAAAGGAAGAATTGGGACTACTCTAGCTGAATCTACCTCAACAGGTCAATTTAAAAACCCATGTGATATCCATTTTTCTCCAATTTACATCTTTTTAGAGGGGTTTACAATGTTTGATATAATCAAAGCTGAACTTAAGCTCAAGTTCTTTATTTTTGTTTTGGTGGATTCCTGAACTTTATCTTTCATCTAATCCAGATTTTAAATAGGTTCTAAAGCTTGTTTCCCAAGACCAGTGTCCTAAAATGCTCTTTGCTTCATTTTTTGCCATGACATTTCAGGGTCTGTCATTAAGTCTTTTTGCAGAACTAAGTAGAGCCCATTTTATGAAAGAGGCTTTATACATACACAGTTAAGAATAGCGTACAATAGGTTGAATTGTGTATGCATTTTCAAAACAATTGTTCCTGCTTTGTAGAAATAACAATAATATTGCAGTTATTTGCACCATTCTCTTTGGAAGAATCACTGAATCCCCAAACACTGTTCTAGAGTATTCCCAGTACCTTCTTTGTAGAAGCATAGAAATGGCTTACAACTTGTTCTGAGGCTTACACAAAATCTGTGATACATTTTCATTGATATTAATGGGGATTAAATAGATCAAACATCTAAACTGGAGACCAACTTCTAAACATGAAGCAGAAGCATAAAACATATAGATGTAGATTTAATGGAATGTATAAATCAGTGAGGAGGTTGCATCACAGACCCTGAAAGTGATGAAGTACTTGCTGAGATTTCATCTAATCAACAGAAATTTTTTTGGAAGAAGACAGAGCTTTCAACTAGTATTGGGGTGTATTCTGCATGGCTTTACCAAAAACAATTAAAAAACACATGAAGAAAAAGTTAAAATATTTCTGAGGTGTACCATATCAAGGGTATTTCTATTTTTGATAGCTTTCAGGATATTTTTTGGCCTGACTTTTAGGACAGATCTTTTGTGATAGAAGATGGCAAGTAAAGTAGATATTGTACAGAGCATGGTTGCCTACGTAGCATTGAATGAAAAATATGTTGCCAAGACTTCACTTACTTGAGATAACCCTAGTATCACAAGATTTAAATATTCCCCCAACCCTGAGTTGGTCTGCTGCTCAAATCCATAATAAACAGAATCAAGGAAATGTTCCTTAATTCATGATATCATACTAATAGATCTGTGTTCAGTTCTAAGCCATTGTTTTACAGAAAAAGTGGGGAAATAAGCAATAATTTTCTTATATCTGAAGGATTTCAGAGAACCGGCAATGTCTAAATTTCTGTTTTGCTTGCTTATGATGAAATATGAGGACAAAGAGGTTGTCACAGGCAAACCAGTAGAACAAATCAGTCTCAAGACTGCATTAGTGGTGAGTTTGAGTGTGAGTAAATAGGGTGCAATTCCCTGGAATAAAACCTGTATCTCCTAGAGCTCAAAGTGTTTGGGTTTTATTTGCAGAGATGTTTGAGAAGGATGTGTAGTGTGGCTTTGCAGTAGTATTATTACCATTAATAAATAATACAAAGAATTAATTAATTAAAGTAATGGAGTACATTTTTCAATGGTGCAATAATTTTTTCCCACCAGTGATCATAGTACCCCCACCAGTATGTACTGAATTATTGCAATGCTGAATGTCTTTATACCCATATAGGACCATGTGTAGTATATGAGCCAGGGTCCCAGTTCTATAGCTACTCTTCACTTTTCATGCTGTGGGTTGTTCCGCTGGTTATGTAGTCATGTAGATGTCTTCCTTCTTATGATGATACTAAGTTTTCAAGTTAGTATGCATATGAGTTGTGCTAAATGGGTGCATATGTAAGTCCAAATAAGTAACGAAGCATGCATACATTCTTCATTATAATCCCTACTTAAAATCTCTCGCACTTCATGCAGGCAGGATGCTAGATTGCTATTTATAGTGGGTTGAAAACCTATGAATATTCATGATATTTAATATATCTTATATCTGATTATCCTGAAAGAAATAGAGTTCCCATAAATAAATATTCGAACAAGCAAATGAACTGCAGTAGAAATATAATGCATATCAGTGTCATCCAAAGGACCATGAAATGGACACTTTTGGTGAAAGATAAATCTCTGAATAAAAGTACCTTTTTTTCTTTTTTTTCTTTCACATATCACCATTTATTTTCTGCATGTAAAAGTAATACATCATATATAGATGAATATGACTGGTCTAATTAAAATGTGGACATAGAGAAATAGTCTAGTATCATACAAACAAAAACCCCATAGATATTCTCTGAAAAGTTTTGAACAATTTTTTTTTTAATCTATATTCACCATGATCTGTTTTATGCTTCAAGATATATCACAATTTATATCGTAAAGAGTTGCATGAATTTTGCCTTCCTTAATATGCCCTAAATGCAAATATTCCAGACCTAGCTGGAGCTGATCTTTGGAAGTATAAATTGAAAGCAGATGAATGTTTCAAAATGTAGTCACAAATAAAATTAAAGGAAACTAAATTCATAGCTCTCCCATTCTAAAGTAGTACAGAAAGCCATCTAGGAATAATTTAAACAGTTAGTTTGTAAAAGATTTTTCAAAATTAAAAAAAAATGGACCTGAAAAAGCTAAAGAAAAAGATTATGTTTTTGTGGGTGTTCTAACTACTTAGGGTTCTGGCAGCATACTGAAAATTCAACTTAGATATGGTTCCTATAAGTGCTTTCAGATCAAAAAAGCTTGAACTAATGGGAACTGCAAGTTATTTTTATAATCCTTTCAGCGATAACCATGCACACCACACTTAAAAGATAAAATTTCTCTCATTCTCAGGACTTAAGAGAGCTGTCTGGAAAAAACTCATGGTTTGAGTTTTGCTTCCAGTGAATTACACAGAGGTATCTTTATTTTGACTATAATGACTGCAGAATGAAGCAGCTGAACCACCTTTGGAGGGTTGTTTTTTTTTTTTTTTTTCATTGTTGCATGTCATTTTTGTCTTGTGGATGAGAACAGCAGCAGGGATGCCCATGGCTAAAATATTTCCCTCCAAAATGGCTTAGGCAGGAGGAGCAACGTTATTATTTGTACTGTGTGTGTACTGTAGTTGTCCTTAGCAATCCATTGCACTCTGCACTGTTTCACTTTCCTCATGAAAATTTCCAGGTATTACCATGCACAAAGAGGAAATCAGAGAGGCTGGAGGTGGGAAACTACAAAGCAGTCATCTGGACAACTCTTGGCTGTGGTATTCTCTGGGAAGGTGATGCCAGTGGGACAATCCCGAAGGCACCTATGTCTCCCTTTCGCCGTTGCCAGGTTAAGCTCTGTGGAAACACTTTGTCTCCAAAGAAGGCCAAGCTCCCCTCAACCTGCTCTGCCAGGCGCCTGCCAGTCTCACTTTACCAGTTGTCGCTGTTACTGAGGTTGGGAATGAAATGACTGAGGTGAATAAGATCAGCAGTTCCCACTCTGTGTGCAAATCATGCCAGACTTGGCAAGAAATGTAAATATGATATGTAGGTGTAGAGGGCAGTACAAAAAGATTCTCTGCTGTGCTAGCTTAAGTATGTGCATGATATCCTTTTTACTCTGGGAAGCAGAATAATTGCTTGTTTCTAGACTCAGGAGGTTAGGGTGCATGTAGGAGATCAGGCTGTGAGCCCTCCTATCTCTGTCTAATGTGACCCAGCACGCCATGAGGAACAAGCGGACACCATTTCTGAGACACTCTCTCCAGCACCCCTGGTGCAGGCTGTAACTTTAAAGCCACAAACTAGTCTATTATGCACACGTGCTAACAGCTGGGTTGCTCCAGACCACAGCACTGTGAATGAAACACTACAGTTTAAAGCTGCCCAAGTTATGCTGTGGGTTAAGGTGCATATAGATAAATAAGAGACACCAGGGACAGTGCAGTGATACGCAGCATAGATTACTCATAATTAGGATGGGGAGAATGAGCGAACAGCATCCTAATTACAGGAGTTTGAAATACCAGCCTTAGTATCCCTTTGCAGTTATTGGCAGCTACCAGGTCAGAGTGCCTAGAGAACAGCCTGAGCAAAAGCCATGGAAAAATACTAAAATAAAGTTGATGAGGTAGTTCTTTGGAAAATCCTTGCAACTGCTGGCCAGGTCTGTCCAAAAGATTTCTGTGCTATTGTATAGTCTGAAGTCAGCCTGAATCTTCATGTACCACTAGCTTAAGACAACTTATCTAGTATTGACTTGAACACTTTTGCCAAAAAACAATCAGAAAATAAGGCACAAGTACCCCAGGATCCTATTTTAAGAAAGCAAAAATTTCTTCCTTCTCAAAGTGGCTAAAGGACTTATTTGTTAATAAGGGAGAAAAATCACCCCTGAGAGAGAATCATCTTCCACATAAGTTTCAGGGTGGTTATATGAGAAAGTTTTACGCAACACAGTGATCACTGAACTTCTGGTGCCACTACACGGGTTGTTTTCTGAGTTCTATCTTCTGCAGTATCGCTGTTCTCTTAGCATCCTATCCGCTTCTTTTGTCTTCTCTGTTCAGTTAGCAATAACATTATGATAGTTTACAATGTCTCTTACAGCTTTACCTCATTACACCTCAGGTTTTCTCTCAGTTGCTGTTGAAATGTCAACTGTCTTCTCTGATTATCCCTATTTCCAGTGTCCACTACTTTCTTGTAGTTTTAGAATCAGGCTCCTCTCTTACTTTTGGTCTCACTTAGAAAGACAGTCGTTTTGACAAAGCTAGAAGAATAGCAGGGGGAGGCCGGGGCTGGTGCCAGTACTGGCTCAGTGAGCACAGGGTGTTCAGGAAGAACCCTAGAGCGCTCCAGCCTCTCCCATAGGCAGCTTGTGCCTCTTTCACCGTTGCCTTTGTTTTTATTGTTAAGAACCTAATTGTTCTCCTGCAGTCCCTAAGTATAACTATTGCTGCCACATGGCTCCATTTCCTTTTTAACATTTAGCTGTTAATGACTCGTCACTCTTATTTGTTTTCTCTTCACAACTTGCCTTTTCCCTTTCCTGTTTGTTTCCATCTCTTTTAAAACATATTCATATATTCTTCTGTTTCTGTGCATTTGTGTATAATTCCCAGTAATATTAAAGGGTCTTAAACATGAATATCTTAAAAAAAAAAAAAAAAGTCTGAGTACCTTCCCTCTCTTTCTTAGGCTTTCCTTTGCTTCTGTTTCTTTTTATTTTTTAAAGTATTATTTTCCTCTTGCCTTTTAAAGCTAAATGCAGCTGTCTAATAGACTATGCTGCCTTCTTTTAGTACTTTAATTGGTATTATACCTCCTTGACCTAGAAGAACAAGGGCACTTTTTCTAAAGAAAGCAAATTATATACTTCAGGTTGTGTAGCAACATGGTGCTGATGAGCAACTCCTTTAAAGGAGTTCTGTAGAAAGGAATTTAAATTACAATATACTGCACTAATAACATCTACATTTTTTAGTATAGTGTTCTTATGTTGCTGTTACCAATGCAAAACTAATCCCATCATTAAAGTCAGTTTAGTACAGTTTGCTATACCTAAATTTAGATCTCAACATTTCAAATCATTTCCAAAATATTGTAATAAGAGTATTATTAATCTATTATTTTCATTAGTTCAAATCCAATTTTGGGTATATTAAGAAAGTGAGAGATAAAAGAAAATAAAAAATAAACTTAATTAAAAATAGGGACAAAGATAAGTCAAGCTACATAGTGCAGTTTCTAGAAAATATCAAGCAAAAGCTATCTTTTTGTGCAATTGGGAGTGGAAATGCATGTAAACCTATACCTCTTGTTTAAATTCCTCAGCTATGTGTATGGAACAAAAGCAATGTTGGTTAATCTCAAAACTTTGATGTGGCTGAATGTCAGAATTATGCAGCACTGTTAGAGTTCAAACCCTCTCTTAAACTCCATGGAGATAGTGATGGTAATTAAACTCCCCTCCCATCCCCCTGAGGTCTAACCATTAATTCCTCCTTCCTTCCTGTGAGGGCTAAGATTCTCCTTCATGCTGCTCATTGCCACAAATCAGCAGATCTTATTTTTTTTGTAACCAGGGACTGGCTGTAGGAAAAAAGAGGGATTTGGTGACTGGAATAAATTGGCTGCCCCAGCATGGGCCTGTAATTGAAGCACAAAACCAGACAAAACTCACCTTTCCTCTGCCCAGCAGAGAGTCATTTGCAATGCTCTGTGTCACCAGTTCAGGCATGGAAGAAGATGTCAGCCTCACCTTTTTTAATTAGGTGCTTAAGGCTAAAAATATTCTCCTTGTATGTGATAGAAAGACAGGACAAGGTACACATGCTGACTCCCACATGCTACAAAACTAGTAAGGTTGCATTTGCAAGTGAGCTAAAGCTGGGAAAATGCACTGTCAATGTGAGCTTCAGAGGGGAAAGCCAGAAAGAACTCTACATTTTACCTGCATATACAAAACTTCACCTCCCACACACTGAGCTCTAATAGAGGCAGTGTGTCCCAGTCCGAACCCGTAGACATGCACGGGGTCATTTAGTTCCCTTGAGCTCTTTCCAACTGCAAACCATTGAGAGAGCTGAATAATGCCACAAAGGACAGAGAGCTATAGCTCTGTTTGTAAAGACATCCTGTCACCTTTTGAAACTGTATCTTCCAGCATTCTTCCTGTGAATTGTTTTTCACAGACAATTTAAGCTGGAAAATGGTATATATATTTTGGCAGGAATTAAACTTTCTGAGAAAGATGTAGAGCACTGGGAAGCTAGCAAAAAAAAGGTATTTCAAACTTACATAAAAAGACCAAAATAATTGTGCCATGAAAAGTCCCTTGGCAAGAAGCTGTTAGCACTTGCTATTCTTGCTGAGTTTTGTCTAGTTTAAAAACCATCTCAGCTACTCGGTATTGAAAACCGCTACCATGCTTAAGCTTGAATGTTGCTTTATTTGCATGCTACTCAGAGACTTCTACTCAGAGGACCTAAATCAAGAGCAGAGGGAAAAAAATGGACAGAGCACAATATTTTAAAAAGAGGCCCCCTTCTTCTCAGATATATTGATTCTTGGAGGAGACTTAAATAGAGCTATGAAAAATTAAATGTGTTGAGGGTGATCTTTTCCCTTTCCTGACACCAGCCGTCTATATCAGTGTGACTACTCTGTCAAAAGAGTGCTGAAGTATGTGATATTTCAGGTTAGCTTTCGAGTGGAGAAGTGATGATATTAGCTAGACAGGTTTCCTATCTCTTCCTAACTTATTTTATTTGCACATAAACATAAGCGCTTGACCAGAGACGGTCAGTCAGGATGCAAGGCAATAGTTTCCTCTAGGTGTCTCTGACCAACATCAAGTTACATAGTCATAGAAATTGACTCTTCAGACACTAAAACTAAGAATAAATTCTGCTTCCTTTGGTATATCTCTCCCACTCAGGGCAGTGGATGAAGCCATTAGGAAATGAGGCAAATAAGACTGTAAAAAAATTTCCATGTGATTTCATCTCCCAGATCTAATGTTACAGTTCACTGTCTATAGATTGTCTTTTTCATGTGAATGACTGGTGCCTTCAATGTCTGATATATTTTATGCCTTTTCTTTAATACTGCAAAATGAATAATCTCCTGAGAGGAATATGCTGTTCAGTTATAGGAGAAAAAGGGTTTTGTTTTTTTTTTTAAACTTTTGAAACCCTCAGAAAATACGTGAATCTCTGGCAGTCCAGAAGTTGATTATGTCTGCATACTCTCTTGCATCCCCCAGATCCTTCAATTTGGGACAACTTTAACTAGTTGATTCAACTTTGAATAGCGTCTTGATATTGTGTTCATTATGAAAGTAATGGTCAGCCTCATCGGCTTTAGTAGGCTGGTCTAAATATTAAGACTATAATTTCCCAAATATTACTGAAGAAGTTGGTAATAAACTCTAGCCAAATGCATACTTCATTTTCGCTTCTTCAATATTGCTAGTTCAAACAAATCATGCAAAATCCTGAGTTGGATCCCCTAAACCATATGTTTTAACAAGGAAATATTAGAGGAGAGATAAAGTGAAGAGTATAGACTCTAAAGAGTGCTTGGATCATGTTTTCAAGTTTTTCTGACTGACCAGCTAGCCTAAAGGCTCCGTTTTTTGTTATGAAAGCTTGATATTTTCATATAATCTCCATGTAAGGTCAAACCCCCCAAATTGTGAAATTTGTGGTAAAGGCACAAGAGACAGTAATGCATACAGTTGCTTATGGCTGATTAAAAGTGCCAAATATGAGAGGTTTGTTGAATGAGGAAATATTCTACCTGGTTCAAATAACCTGTTGTTTAAAAATTTATTTATGGGTAGAGTATTCTTCTCTGGTAATTGTTTCCAGCAGAAAAAAAATGCTGGCAAGAGAATTAATTTAATAGCATTCACCTTAAGCACTTAAACTCCTATTTTCTTTTTTTTTCTTTTCTTCTTAACGTGTGAATCAAAGCAAAACCACCGCTTGTTACCAAGAGAATGACCAAAGGCAGTGGTTCTGAAACTTGAATTCACAATACCTAGAAGGTTTCTGTATAAATTACCAGATGCATTTTGTATTTCTACTTTGAAATCTCATTTTCAAATATGAGAAAAAGCATTCTGGTGGATGGAAAGAGTGTGGTACAACAGGGTATGTTACTCTTATTTCTTCTGACCTCATCTATTGTGGGATGGGAAGGGAATGTTTGGAACTAGACAGGAAATGAATGAAAAGGGGCTTTATGTTGATGCCAATCCTAATAATGTTATTATTAATAACAATATCGACAATAAAAGCATTTTTTATCAGTAGGGGAGGTAGTGTCCAGAGCTGGGTAGATTGGTAGAAGATGGGCCACGCAGTGTTTAGAGCTCAGTACAAAATGAAAAGGAAATGTAATCAGATAACAAAGGTCTTGGTGGAGGAAAATTCCTCTTTAAGGAGTTTATTCATCTGAATTGCTGTTTCTATCTGTTTGCATAAGCCTCTTTAGAGATCTCAAAACATCTGTATCTTCTTCATGTGACTAACTGTTTGTTTGTTTTTTCCTACATCACTACAAGCACAATCTATAATAGGTCAAACTCATAGTGCATTTAAGGTATCTGAATCCACCTATGTAGGCAAGTTTTATAGATGTTTTAAAACCTTCTTTTCCAGGATTGATAGTTCCATCTGCTCTTTGGAAAGGGACCATCTTCTTTATTTTTCTTTCTTTTTTTTGACAAGTCTGTATGAATTGAATATCATCCATGGCTATTCAATCTGCAGGCTAAGAGACCTCCTGAATAAAAGATGGCATTTGAAAGCTCTGTATCTTTAGTTGATTTTTTAAAGTCAGTGATGCTCACCCATATATCTGATGGCAGGATCAAGCCCTTCAAAGTGCCTTGTACAAGGTTTTTTGGTTGTTTATGCCTTTCAGCATCCTTTAGAGTTGTAACCAGTTGCACAGTCAACATTTTTGCTACATCACCTGTATGTCCTTGTGTCATGGAGTCCTTCATCCATAATAATCAAATCATTTTCTTTCTGGTGATCTAAATACTTGTTCTCCTTCCACTCAGACCTGACTAAGTGATTTTTTTTTTACAGGAAAGTAACAATGTGTTTAAAGTTTTAAGACAAGTCCATAGTCATGAGAAAAAACAGCATTTTTCTGAACAAAATACCATCTTTTATTGAGGAGATTTCTTTCCATGCAGATTAACAGAAGTACTTAGGGCTTAAAATGAGTTCTTCAACAGCCAGAAGAACTTTAGTTTAAATTATCTAAAAAGAGAAAACAATGGTATCCGAAGGGTTGCAGTCAGTACAGCATGAAGAAGGAAGGACAAGTTTTTGATTTGTCATGTTCTGTTACGATTCTAGGAGCATATGTCCATATTTTGTGTTTACTGGCAATGGAGTTGATGCCAGTCCCATAACATGAATGTGCACTAAACAGACAATGCAAAGCAGATTTCCACATGGCCATCCCAAAGGTCATGCTGTTACTAACAGAACCACACATGTGTCATGAATACGCTGCTGGAGGACCTCGGAGAGGATGTGCTTTCCCTCCTGAGGAAGGCAACCTGTGTCCACACTGCACGTAAGGCACTCTACCCTCGTGTGTTGTTTCAACCTTGGCTCCTCCTGAGGAGAAAATATTTCAAGTGCACCAGGGGTGCAGCTGAGCACACACCATGTTGCAATACAACACAATCCTATCACAATCTGCAAGTGAAAAGAACTGGTTCAAAGCACTAAGTGGGTAATGTATATGCACCCTGTGCAGCATACATTCCTCCTGCCCTTCCACGGTCTTCCTTTCTTTGCCAGTCCTGCCAGGTAGATAATTAGAAAACTATCATCTGGTTAGTTACTAGCCTTAGAAAATAATATGATTGTCTACAGAATGGAAATTTTCTTATTCTTTTGTCAGGGGTTAAACTTTCAGACCATACGGAAGAAATACATTAGAATATTTTGCCATTGAGTAATTATCTGGTGCAATGTATCATAAAAGGAGAGAAGTTTGATTTGGTGACTCACGGTTTTACATGACATAACTATAATATGCTCTATCTCAGGGTTTTTTACATTTTACCATAAAAGTCTATTTCAGTGAGGTGTCAATGAAATAAGAAGGATAGAATTTTTCTTGGTGTGCTAAACCAGATTGCATCTGCAGAGATGTATGAAGGGTAGGGGTTAATTCTCTTTGCCACATACAATATTTAGTTCAGTATAGCTGTGAATGGCAACCTGAGCATATAAGCATCTTATCTGTGATTGTTTCCATCTATGGCATGACGTATTTTTCCAAGAAAGCAGTACAATATTACTGCAGATCCAAGTATGTAACTGCCCTGGTTCAGTTTGTAGCTGAAGTCTTCTAAAATATCTGTGTGTGTATGGTGTCTGTTCCACATAAACCTTTCCCAGGGTATAATTCACATTTTGAAAGCAGTGTTGCGTAGAGGGAGAATCTCCTAGGCACATACATATTTAATCTAGGGAGCAAGTTCATTTGTATCAGGTTTATTTTTCCCCACAGTGTCTATCCACCATCAGTGATTTGTTTAATGAATGCATTTTAACTATTGCTTCAAATCTCCAAGGATTAGAATTGTTAAATATTCTAATATCATTAGCTACCACTGGAAATCTCAATGTAATGCTGAGTAATATAGTCACTCCAGGTTGCTCAGTGTTCTTTTCTGTGATGTATATTTTTTTCTGAATGTTATATTTTAAAGGGAGTTCTGCTTCTCCTACTTACACAGTAGGAGTTTGCCTGCTTTCTCCTCAATGCCCAGCAATCATCCTGTAGACAAAATACAGTAAATTCTGGTTGTGATTACTGTGTATGGATTATGTTTAATTCATATCTCATTCCTATCACAACTTTTCTTTTGTTTTGTCTTTTCCTGAGTGGATTGTTTGTAATTTATTCTTGATCTAATCTTTTACTTTTTTAGTGAGGCTTCTTTTTAATATGACAAGTTATTTTTGTGGGTCTTTACAATATTTTTCTTGAGCATAACTCTGCCCTTGATATTTCTTGTTGCTCATCTCTTACATTTTGCAGCTGATAGCATCATGAGGTGATTTGTTTCACTGAGTGATCCCAGTGTGACACCAATGAAGCCTACAAAGGCAGTGTCTTGGAGAAGTCATGGTTAAGTAGTATCCACACCAAGGAGACATCTCTATCAGGAAGAAATTCTTAGATTGAAAACTCTATGAGGTGATGCTGTGATCACTTTCCCAGTGTTGTTATTTTCAAATTCTACTAGGTTTGAAGATATTAGTGGTCTTTCTTCAAATAAATAGAATAAAAGGTTGAAAATAGCTGTAGTTGCAAAAAGCAGGAATAATGTCTCTGTTTAACGATGAGGATAACATTCTTTGTCTTCACTTGAGGGGCTGTACCTGTGCAGGGTATGATTGTCTGTTGCCAAGAGTTTTGCAGAAGCCGTATGAGAATCATTGGATTTTCTGTCCTTTTTTATCAATTCAGTAAAGAATCTGTGGAGAAGACCGGTCTGTTTGCTTTGGCCTCAAATTACCAGATACATCTGTCTGGTAAGATGTGTTCCTTTGACTGAAGACAATGCATCTCCCAATGGGAGGCCGGAGTATTCTTAATTATCTTTTGTGTATCACAATGCAAGTCTATTAGAGCTTTAAAAACTAGAAACCCCTCTTCTAACTTACTCTTTACTGCAGTACTGGGTCTATAATTAAATGATTTTTCTTTAGCACTGCTATATCTTCTTATTGTTTTAAAGGACTGAATAATAGCATTATTTAGACTAAGTTGTGGGAGGTATACTTTTGAGCTAGCACTGAAAAGCGATGATCTGCAGGTGCACAGGTGGATGCTTCCTTGTCCACTTGCTTCTACATGTGACAAAGCACTTGAACTGTATGTGAGCACTGCATGATGCTATAATTCAGGATGCACTTCCTCCACTCCTGCACAGCTGTGATCTGAAGGCATCTAATTTGTACTGTGTAACTACACACCAGTTCTAGCTCAGGATCTCTCTGCAAATTTCCTTTAGAACAGGTTTTCTTGGTTTTCTTGATAGGATAGTCTCATTTCTTCAGTTAGGTATCAGAGCAGGTAGCTCCCAAAGATATACAAAACCATGATATTCAGAGGGAATTCATGGAAGGAAGCAGAGAGGAAAAAAACAACAACAACAATATAATACCAAATAGTGGTCGCTACAGAGAAGTCTTTCAAAAGCCTTAAAAGGATTCCTGTCAATATAGTACTTCATCATATTATTCTATTTTTGTTCAAATATATTCCATTTATTACAAATATTGCAAAAGCAGCAGTAGTTGCTTAAAACCCTCAGCTTGACTTTTTTTTTTTTTTTCTTTTTTTTGTGGACTGACCAGAACTGTATACAATTTTCAGGGTTAGGTCTTGTCAGTGCCTTAGAGACCCTCTTCAGTGCTTGCTTTACTGGAGCTCCTACTTTTTGTGGCCACATTACAGTGATGATCCAGTAATAATATGCTTTACTAATCCACCTAAGTTTTTATCATCTTCTATTCCTCCTATATTTTGAATTTCTGGCAGAAATTCTTATTAGTCACCACAACAGCTGATTGCACATTTGTTTCCATTTCTTTTACTTCTACTTTCATGATAAATCATTCTTTCTTCTGTTATAACTCCCATTCTCCTCTGAACTGGTAATGCTGTTCTACTTGAATCAGCAGTACACTTCATAGAAAGCTCTTAAGTTTTGTGCCTGAGCCATGAAATAAAATATTTAGCAAGTTTGTTTGAAAAGGGATCACTAGCTAGACTTCTGAGGAACAAAGCTAAATAAGCTGCATCTCCTTTCCAATATGTACTGCCATTTTGGAATTTTTCTTCAAAATTGAAGTTCAGAGAGGTGGAAGACAAAATAAGAAAATAAGTAACTCCAGGTATGCTCAGTCCTTTCTTTCCAAGTTGATGTCTATATTTTGGTGAAAAGGTTGTTAGAGAAGGTAACCACCTTCTGGCATCAAGAGAGCTCTTTTGGTTGTGCATAATCTAATGTGGGGTATTTTCTTAAATTGTAAATTTTTTTGTTACCATAAGGCAAAAACAAAATAAAAATACACATAAGATTCTGGTTTTAGTGTTCTGGATTCACTAATGTTGAAATCTTAGTTGCAGACTGATATGATATTTGAAACTGATCATGTTGTTGATAATGAAAATCATTCAGCATCTGGCAAAGTCGATCCACTTGTATGCACTTAATGTTTCATTTATGGATTCATTTGTTTTATTTAATTAGCTGGGCTCTTGTACTCATTCCCCCGAAACACTGCAGTGTAATGTTTATGGAAGTGCATGTGACCTTGGAGATATACGTCTAGCCATCCCTTCTCTTCTGAGAATACAAAATCCATATGGTGCTCTCCAAAAAGGAAAGCATTTAGGCTGCCTTGATGCCAAATTAGTTGTCATTACATTTGAATAAAAGGTGAACAGTTTGAGGCAAAATCTAATTATCATCTATTGCTGCTTATATTCTTTGTGCAAATTGAACATTTACATTTTTTAATAACAATGCAGAAGATCAAAGTACATCTTTGTCAATTTTACTTATTATTGCCATCTATGCTGGTCATAAACTCTCGTATAGACAGACAGAATGACAGAACAGCTAGAGAGCTCATTACTTGAAATAGGTTTCATGAAAGCTATTAATAAAGTGCTGTCACAATTATCACATGTGGAAACATGAAAAGACTGCTGTATTGTTATCTGTCAAGATAGGCATTTTTTTAACTTTGTTTTTATTGAAGAATGAACATGAGTTGACGGAAACTATTTACAAATTTGTAATGAATTTTTCAGCCAAAAGAAAATCCTTAAGGAAGTGGATGTATTACGTGAATAAAAAATTAAACTTTTCAGCTCAAAACATTTTGTTTCAAAGTGCCCTTTTTAAAAATAATAAACATCCTTCAAAAAATTTACTCCTAAACGAAACAAAAATTTTGATTTTTAACTAAGGAGTCACATTTCATTTCATTTGAACTGATGTTCCAACAAGCTCAATTGTTTCAAGTTGATTTACAGGAATTTCCTCCACTGGAATAAAACAGTATTTCAAAGTCTGAGGATGTTCTTGGAAGAAATGTTGACATTTAAGAATATATTTGATCAATATTAATAAAATTGGTATCAAAATTGGTAGGAACATATGCTAAACAGAAGGACGTAGGAGACCATTAAGTCAGTCTTGACGTTGTGTCCTCTGAAATAATTACATAGTTCAGGATGGTCCACAGAATACCTTCCCTATATCTAATAGGGCACAAAGCATTTTCTGGTATCCCATATCAATTCCAACACATAAAGGACTGAAGATCAAAATAAAAAAAAATATAGTGTGCCAAAGGAGAGAGAAGAGATCAGAGGCATTACCAGTATCCTAACCACCTCCAGATGTGCCTGTAAGAGTATCCTCACCAGACCAGAGAAGGGTGGACCCTGAAAACAGTCCCTGACAATTTGATCAAGGGTAAAATTCCAGCCTGTCCTCAGCTCTGGAGATCAAAGGCCCTAATCATGTGGTCTGTACATCAACTAGATAACTGAGAGAGCTGAAATGGTGTATCCTTTATTTTGTATGTTTGGCTGACAGCGTATTTATAGAGTGTTTGATGCAACTTGCCAATCATACAACCTAAAGATTGAAATGAAAAATTCTCTCATAATGAGGATCCTTATTTGTAATGCTGGTATTCTTAAATACTTTGAGAAACAAAAGGACATGGTGAACTTAAATGCACTTCCAGATTTAAATAAGCATTTCTGCAAACGTTTCTGTTCTTCACTCAGCTCTGGGCAAAAGAAAAATATTTTAACTGACACCTGAAATGATACTAGAATGTTGCACACTTTAAATCATAGATTATGAGTCCAGCTTTCAAAAGAGTTCAGGGCCATATTTCTAAGCTCTCAGTATCCATTTGTGGGACACAGAGCTTAGAAAAGTTAAGGTCCTATTTTCAATCTGGCAAGAGCGATTCCCATTGTGATACTGTTCACCAGCTTTCTGAGAGGTCAGCATGCTTATTTTTCCTTGAAAATCTTTTCTCAGCTGTGGGAGTTAGAAAATTCTGGCCACAGTGCTCCCTGCAGAAAACACTTAAGGAATTATGTGGGCAGCCTGCAGCACTGCCTGAGACTTCTAAGAAGAATTCAGTTTGGGGGATTTTTACTTGTATAGCTTTTTAGCTAGGCTGCATGGAGAAAAGATTTATAGAATGTGTTGTGTTCACAGATGGTTTCATCAACAGCTACATTAGTGATGAGTGGCCCTGATATCCTGTTTGGGTGGGCTTTCACATTAGGAAAACACATCTCTTGAGAGCAATACAGCTGGACATCTCTACTCAAGAAACTAAGAGAATTTTCAAGCTGAGCATATTTTATGTGAATGTCAAATACTCTGCTGCCAAGACACTTTTGAAATTCCTCAGGCTTGTAACACATAAATAAGACTAAGTAAAAACAGAATTGTCTTGGTAATATTAGAAAGGTATTATCTTGCTTGAGCTCCTGAAAGCCACATTAATATCTTTTACATGTAAATTATATGTGATTGGGTTCATTCTTAACATCTCAGATTCAACCTTGTAATTTAAATGGATGTTTTAATGTGTATTAATTTTAATGAATGACTGGGAGGTTTATTAGAGGGAGGGAGGTAAAGTAGTGTCTCTGAAGCATCATTGGCTAATCAAACTACTGTAAATAAACCTTGATAGTCTAAGCATCTACATCTAGGTGATTTCATCATCACCAGAGATGTTGAAGAACTCACACCTGAAGAGTTTTGCTTTCTGCAGCTCAGAGGTGGTCCTAAATATAAATTCTTCCCCCCCAGCCCTGCTTCCAACCTACAAAATGCCTTTCAGTAGAGGCAGTAAGGAATGTAGAGTAGGCCAAATCTTTTCTCTGTGTACATTTGTCAATGACAACTCATTTTATTTAAACTGGCGTAGACCGGTATGAAGCTACATCATTCATGCCCATGCTTGGGTACCAAGCATAAAAGGGAGACTGAGGGGAAAAAATACATGCTTTTGCTTGGAGGCCTGATTTGTCATTTTCCATTTAGTCCATACAGCTAAAATAGAGAAACTTTAGCATGACTCTCGTAGGGACTTGAAAAAGAACACAATAAAAGTCGGGGCAGTGCAGAACTGAATCAGTTATGTGGACTGCGAGACTTTCTGCAACCTGCTAAAATGCTGCTGAGAATAGCTATGAACTCCCCTACATCAACTCCAAACTCTCTTATTCTGCATCTAAAATAGATCATTACTATAGTTTGATCTGGCAGCAAGAATCTCGATAAATGTTAGTGCAAACAACTGTAGTTATAGTTTCCATTTTGAAAGGATGAGTCTGTCACCAAGAAGGTAATTCAGTTGTCCAAAATGACATAAAAGCCAGGGTGAAAGCTGGCCAGAAGCAGGATTCATTCAGTCCTAGTTTCTACACATATTCAGACAACCACATAACTCATTTCACTCCTATTTCATATATTCTTTATCTTAGGTTATTCTGAGTGACTGAAGTTTGGTCCTATTTATATTATGCATTTGTCCATACTGTATTTATAGCAGTTTGTGCTTTACATCTACTTTTTTTTCCTTATATATGCTCATAGCTTTCTGAAAATATCTCCAAGTGTATTAAATATGTGTGCATATATATAAGTATATACTTGTTATATATTTATATACACATGTGTACCTTCACGTTTATGTGCAAATACAAAAAAATGGGACTTTGGGGGTTCTCAGGAGGTTCAAATGTTAAGAGATGGCTCAGTGAGCTGAATTAGGTTAAAACCGCTATATTAGTATGATATCAAAGTATTTGAACTTTAGGATTGTAGCTTGAGCCAAGAGTCACATAACTCACTCTTTTCCTAGCATTTTTGCTGGCAGTTTCAGCTGACAAATTGGGTACTGGGTGGACTATAGAACAGGAATCACCTATGCCCGGTGGAGATACTGATTTCAGATTAGAGATATTTTGTACTAGTGAACAAATCTGAGCTGTTTGGCATCACGAGCGTTTGTAAAACACCGTTTTGTGTAAACGCTGTGCCAAGACACCATCTTGGTAAAAATTGAGGGCCTAGCGGTCCAGATCTAAAGTTATAAATCACAGAGTGTTTGTATTTGCACAGTTCTATCTATCTGAATGAGAGAGGGAGAGTTCATTTTGCAGTCGTCTTTGTGACAGCCTTGGGGATGAAGCTTTGAAAAGTGCAGTTTTTTCCTCAGTATGGACACCACATTATCCCAGGAAAGATTTCAAGAGTAAGAAGTTTTCCCTGGTGTACCTAGTTAAATGTCTTCCTTCTCATCTTGCTTCGTTGTGCACTGGGCTGCACACCAAATTGGCTGCCTTTCAGTGCTGCTGAATGTATGCAGTTTGATATAAGCACATTGTAGCAAATCTTCAGGATGAAAGGCACTGTATAAACGTCAAGTTATTTACCCATTATAAAGGATTTCATCCTCCAGAGCCATAAATCCATCAGGATTTTCTAACACAAAGTTAGAATTTTAGTACTGTAGGACCTCCCCAGAACTAACACATACAGTAGCATCCACATCCATCCACAGCCAAAGGCTGCGCTGGCTAGAAGGAGAAGGTGCAGCAATATATGCGTTTTATTCACAATATATTTGGAATCACGTTAATAGGTTTTACCAGGTCTCAAAACCCAGCAAGTTCCACTGTTCTGCCATCCTGCCATCCGTTATGAACAGCAAGGACCAAATATTGGTTCGCATACGTGTATATTCAATACTCACAGAAATCGGTGGGAGCAATAAGCGTGTAATCAAGGGCAGAATAGGACTCCAAGTTTCTTATTGATAAAGTCAGCATAGGATACTGCATCATTTTGGTCTATTATTATATTTGCTTCATAGAAGATTTATGACTTCTTTTTCAGTAATTAGTTGTGGTTGCCTGAAAACTTGAAAAAATGGCAGAAAGCCTTCTTGTTTATTTCCAGGCTGGTGATGTATTACACACCTTGTGTTTTATCTTTGTTGGTGTTCCAACGTGAATTACTTTTCTGTGTCACATTATTTCCTTCAGCTTTCTGTTCCCTAAATTTGTCTTGCTACTCTCATGTCCTTCTCTTAGTACAAAGAATCAATAGAAAGTGCTTTTAGCAGTGGCAGAGCACAGTGGTTTACTGCAGCATGGGTGCTGGACGGTGTCAACACTGTTGACCTTCTATATATTGTGATTTTGGTTATGCAGCAGGTATCATGTGGTGTTCCTTTAATACGTGTCTTTATGGTGCCTGAACATGTCTGGAAGCGAGCTTTGTTAATACATGTTTGCTTTAGATTCTGAGAGAGAATCTAATGTGGAATATTTTTTCCTATTTACCAATTTTTAAATTCTTCTTAAAGAACTTTTGTTCATATATAGAGCATTTCTATTAACAACATAGTACTGAGAAAAGGGAACATAAAAATCTTAAATATGAAAATAAGTTTTGGCTCCACTGGGTTTTTACTGTTATGGGCAGTGGGGCAGGACCTCCATGCTTGCTCCTCATTTCAGACCTGTATGTGTCACTTCATATCTTTAAAAACTTTGGGATAAGATCCATTGCACATTCAAGCCAGTTTGTGTGAGATTTAAAGTCTTAAGATGTAAGTTCCAGACAAAATGTAGTCAGAATTCAGGACTACCTAGAAGTTGTACTCACAGAATACCTCCCTGCTTAGCAATGGCCCTAGTATTAGTACACCAGAAGCAGAAGTGCTTGTTTGGCAGGAAAGAATGGGAGTTACAGCCACATTCTGCTAAATAATTTAGGTTTCTGTCTCAGATGGAAGAACTGAATTTTAGACTTTCTTCATCTCTAGTGGGCTTGAATTAGCCAATTAATTGCCCCAGCTGTCCTTGTGGCCATGCAGTACTATGAGGGGGAGTGTGGTCCATTCCTCGCTGGAATCAGACACTGGGCAGCTGGGACTTTAAGAAGCCCAGGGCAAGGAAGAGAGCCAGCATCAGGGAGCCTGACTTAGTGGTTTGCAGAGGATGTTCCATGAGTGGGATCCTAGACCAGTTCCTTAGGATAGGAATACGTTTTACATAGCACACTCTTTGAATGAAGAAGCTAACCACCATCTCCTCTGCTATTGTGCGACTTGTTAGCAGCTTCTCATCAGCACAGTTAGGCAGATTCTTGGCTTTCTTAAGGAGATACCCAAGAGGACTTCAGAATCAGGAAAAAAGACAGCCTGAACTAAAGTAACACTTAATATAATATCTATTTCTTAACTCTGATTGATATTTCTCAAGTTCACATTGGCTTTCATTGCTTGCCTCTGGAAATATTTAAGCATGCAAGCAATATAAGGTAGGTGAGGGTAGCTTATCAAGGTACACATGTTGTTTAGATAGTGTCATTTCCAGGAACTCTTCCAGTGTTGAAAGTTGAGGAGTCATTTTGGGTTCTCCTGTTATGGTGAGAATCTTGTCTTTTGTCTTTTCTGTTCATCCTTCACTATTACACTTTTTTTTCTTCTTTTGGATAAATATAGCAGCTAACTGTCTTTTGTCTTCCTTAGAATTGTAACATCTGACTGAAATTAAGAGACTTGAGTCTCCAGATGCTTTGAGATTTTCACATTCCTAAGTTAGCTTGCAAGAGAAAGAAAGAAAAAAAAATAGCCTTACGAACACAAAACAGGGTACAGTGTTACTACACTGGATATATTTTTTTTGTAAAGAAGACAGCTTGTCACATAGCTATGAGATAAAGCCTCACAAATTCCGGTGCATTCATGCTAGATCTTTTTTGTTGCTTAAGTTAATCTAGGATTGATGTCTGCAAAGGCAAACTGTGGCTGATAAGAACCTGAATGGTAACTGGGGGACTTCAGGGAGGTCCCATGATGAAAGCTATAGTCTACTTCTGATTTAAAAAAAAAAAAAAAAGTGAAGATAGTGCAAATATAAATGACTACCTGAAGACATCTTATAAATACCTTTGAGAATCAGTGTAAAGCCATTTAGGAGATTTTTTTTTAATTACTTCTTGTTAGAATTATATTTATCACATATCTTTCTGTCTTCTTTAATTCCTGCCTAATGAAGATAGTTTTGCTTCAGAAACTTCAGTAAATATATTCTGTACAGATACGCGGGAATACGAGGAGTTTGAAGAAAAAGGAAAGAGCCATGCTAATGAAGTACCTAATATGGGTAAACACAGGAAGTGCTGTTTTGCATTTTTCCTAATTTATTGTTCACAGAGGCAAGTAAAGGCCATCTTGCTAATGGCATTATAACCTTGGGCTTCTTGGGATCAAAATGTTAAATATTATAAAAGAAATGTTTCTGTGAGAGGAGGGTTTTAATAATAATAAATCTTTATGTTTTCATTTTAGCACCAGTCCATTTTCTTCCCACGCTGAAGTTCTCAGTAATTTATTCATGACCTTTAACTGCTTCTAAGAAATGTAGATTGGGAATTATTGCTCTCCTTGCCGTTGGAAGTGCCAAGACAGGGATGCCTTGAGAAGCTTCAAGGGATTTTATTAATGAGATCCAATTCTCACATTAGAATAAAACAGCTGAAGCTGCTATTTTTGTTCATTCTGGCATATATGTGGAGGATCAGTGTTTAAAATCACATGGAGATCTTTGATCTAAGGTAAGCAAGAGGTCAGAGCACATGAGGATATGCAGTTTATGATGAATAATCTGGTTTGTTTAGGCTTAATTTTTAATCCTTGTGATTCTGGCTTTCCTCTCCCTAAAAGTTGGTATTGTAAGGCAAAAAAAAAAGCTAGCTGGAGTACAAATGCTGAGTAAGAAAAGAAGAACTTTCTGCATAATTTCATGTGTGTGTGCATATCAGTGTATGGATATATAACATATCTACTCATGTATATGTAATGCATGTTCAGAAGCACAGATATAATGCATGTTTGTTACCAAAATATCTTCATCATAATGAGCTAATGCTGTAGACACAAATTTCAAAGAAAGATTCAGGTGGTAGAAGCCTGGGAACTATTAGCACTTCTACCTAGCTTTCCCTTTTTTCATCCCTGGGCTGCAAGTCCTTTGCAATTGAGCAAAGTCCGACAGCCTGGTTACATGACAAGGGAGGAAAGCACAATAACCCTGTATCCTCTATGTTTTTTTACTTTCTATACCATGATCTACTGTGGATAACTCCTCCATCCTCTGATAGAGGGCTTGGAGACATGGGGGAATAGAGGCAGGGAGAAAGAGATTTATACTAAGGCACTATGTGCTGATAGAGGCCATGGGCGGAGGAAAGAAGACCGAGAGAAAAGACAGCGAGTTTATGGGCCATGACTAGAAGGCCAAGCAATCAAGTTTTCAGAAATCTGAATTGGCATATGCTAAATTCTCCAGAACTTTCATAGGTGTTGAGATTGCCTCAGTCAAGGGCTACAAGAGCTCTGCACTTCCTACAATTTGCAGCTCCTATCACATGGAAGACTGCTAAGGACACAGAACCTGAAACACAGGGATTCCTGTCCCTAAATGTTCTCTGCCAGCTTCCAGATAGCATGCAGCGGGAAGCAACTTTAGTAAGGTGTTAGTGGATGTAGCAGACTGGGTTTATAAGCTTTGTTTGAAATAAATAATTCAGAGCAGGGAGACCAAAACTGCGTCAGCACCTATAGGAGAGGGAATGGCAGTGGGAGCCTAACTGGCCACTGGAAATGAGGATCTCAGAGAAGGATACTGGAGGTAGGAGTTACAGCTGAGGGGAAACAGACTTAGGCAGGGAACTGAAAGGGAGAATGAGACCAGGTCAGGCTAAGTAAAGCACATGCTGTGACAGAGCCTTTATATTAGCAAGTAATTGTGAAATATTGGCAGTGTGCACCTCTTTCTCACACAGAATGACAGGAGATTATTGCAGTCTCTTGGTTTGCTTGGTTCAAGTAGCAACATTCTGTCATGGTTCTGTAGCATATAAGAACTTTGGTGACCTGGACCTCATACTGACTACTGATTTTGTGACCTTAACATTTTATTTTTTAGCAGCAAAAGGAAGGATTTTAATCATTATCCAAATACAAGGTCAGATCTCCTGTGATTATTTGACACACATTCTAGAACTAGCAATCCTTCTTAGTATACTTAATTTAAAAATTAATGCATTTTGACACAGTTTGTTCTGTTTAGACAAATGTAGTTAACCTTTATTTTTAATTTATTTTATTTATTCTTATTGTCTACCTACCTGCTACTCTAGAGCAAAGTAAAATAATATCTTTCAGAAACTGCTTCTCCAACTCACTTCAAATTTTGTAAAAAAATATAGTTTAGTCCCAGATAGAATTTACCAGTGAAAGAATAAGGGGCTTTTAAGAGGGATTTTAATTAGGATTCAAAATTTAGACTGATGACAAACTCATTTGTAACCTTTGTAAGGGAATGACTGTCATTGGTATGCTCTGTTAGAGGTCATAGAAAACTTACGTCCTTTTTCTTCTTTTCTAATGGCCAAGTGATATGTTGCTTGCAAGCAGTCAAAATATTTTTTCTGGTATGCAGTCTTGGGGCTAAAGTAGAGTTTTATTATTTTATCAATGTAAGGTGCAATATAGTGGAACTGGATTTTGATGTTAGCAGTATAAGTTAATAAATTTCCTGTAGAAAGACATGTATTGTGATATTTATTATCACAAGGTATTTATTTAACTCTGTATTAAGAGTTTCTCCTGTCTGTTCCCTAAATACATGTATAGCTTCTCCCCATTTATTAATGCTTTTGACAACAGGTTTACCTACATATCTTTACTGTTGACAAGAAATATTTTAGCTCTTCTGAGGAAATCCTTAATACTGTAACAAGTTTAGTATGATACTGAACAGTATCAAGCTCTTAAAATGTATTACACCACTAGATTTTAAATTCAGTTAAAGAATTTGCTTTGAGCTTCCAGATTGTAATACTTGCCAGGTGTTCTAAAATTGAAACATACAACTCAATCATTTTTATACAATCAGTTTTTACTGTATTATATGCATAACCAGTAGAGCATTTACCATTAGATTCTTGCTACTTACCATTATACAAGATCAGATTTGTATTATTTATTTATTTGGCAAACATATCCTACTCAGGTTTAAATTTTACATGTTGGGATTTCTCTAAGAGAGAATGATATGCATGTGTGTGTTCTATATTTCTAAATATAGGTTAGAATGAATAAGAAGGAAAGAGCTGGAAAAGAGGGGTGTGAAATTCTGTTTTGAAAGAATAGAAGTTGGGATGAGAAGTTAAAGTAATTAGCATGAAAATTGGTACCCACTAAGTGAATGAAGATTGAGAACACAGAGGGGTCTGGGGGTGGGAAGGAGGAAACTGGGACAAAGAGTAAAAATGGAAATGAAGAAGGGGACTGAAACATTTCTAGGAGAAAGGCAGGGGGTGAGTGAGGGAAGGAGGAGCACAGAGCTGTCAGGGTAGAGCTAGTTCTGGCAAGGCACAGGTGGGAGCTGGGGATGGTGAATGAGTAAGGATAGCGAGTAGGAGGTGACTGGGATCAGAAGGGAAATTAAAGAAACTAGGGAATGGGTGTAGTGGGAAGCATTTGACATGGGACAGAAGCTTAAGTGAGTTAGTTTAGATATCAAAAATAATGTCTCGGTGGTAACAGCCTTCTCAGTAGGAAAAAAAAAATTACTTCTGCAGAGCACTCTGCACTCTTCCTCTGGTGCGATGGTTAGTTCAATTTACTTTACTCTTTGGTGCATCATGTGGTACAGAGATACCCTAGAACTCAGAGTCAGGAGCAGAGTGCTAAGGCTGGTTAAGCAAAGGAACTTGAAACTGGGTTAATAGGCCTGAGAGTTAGTGTACAGGTCTATTCAGTCAGAAAAGCAGGAAGGAGAAAATGAGACAAAATTTGGAAAAAAAAATAGGACTGAGAGAGAACGGATTAAGGGAAAAAGAGAAGAAAGGCCTATGAAGGGCAGTCAGAAGAGTCCATTCCCCGGTTAATCTGTACACTGGCATGGCATCCCAGGTTCCTGAATTGAGCCAGTCTTCTGCTAGTTGTAAATATTTCTAAAAGCCTTCAGGAAAATTTGGACTGTTTTTTTTTTTTTTTTTTCAACTGGTGATGATCCAGCTGTCACCTGTCTGCTACTACTGCTACTTACTCTACTACCTCAAGTAGAAAAGTTATGTGGTGGATCTAAAAGCTCCCCAAATAAGTGATGATGGAAGACTGATGTCAGTAAAACACCACATAGTGGGGTTTGTTTTTTCATTTTGCTTTTAAAATAGAGTGAGGCAACTAAGAAATAACTTGCAGAAATGGCTTGAAAGGACACTTAAAGTGATGAAAGCAGAGCTTAACATTTAGAAATGCTGGTTCTATGGCTGATTCTGCAAGTGCAGCTCCTTCCACTTGTAACATACCTGTAATGTTTTTTCATGTTTTCCACTTCAAACATAGAGCATGATGGACTTACTCTGGGGGTCCATCAATACAGAGTAGTGAAAGGAAAATATTGCTGTAATCTGACCTCTGCCTCATTTGCTGCAGAAGTTGGAAAGCATACTCTAAGTGAGGAAGAGGACTGCAGAAAAAGATGGATTTTTTCAGGATAAGAGTAGTTGACTATTGTTCTGAGGATCTGTATTCCAAGCCTGCCACTGTTATCAAGTTCTTACCTTATGCCTGGCAGTCAATTAAAGCAGACTTTTCCCAGGTGTGATTTTTTGTTCCTCATTTTTAAGATTCCTAACCTGAGACCATAATTTGTGATGTGGAGAGTGCCATCAACTGCTTATAATTTCTTGGGAAATGGGCTTAAATGTATGAATTACTTCATGTGCTCAAGTTATGGAAAATTAGGTCTTAAGTTTCTCATTCTGATCATCAAGAAGTAATGGATGCCTTGACTTAATCTCTCAGTGCTACAGTAGTAATAGCCACTAGTCTTAAAGGGTGTTGTGAAAATAAATTAATGAACTTTTGGGAAACACACATGAAGTGTAGAGAGAAGCGCCATGGAAGTAGCTCTGAGGAAATTAATAACTCTGTGAGGAAATTACTCTGTCCTTAGAGCAGGGTGTGAATAGTGTGCCATAAGCAAAGCTGAACATGTTGAACAATGAAAACAAAATATTGAAATAGTAGCTCATTAAATGAGTAGTTTCCATCATAAGCCCTGAATAAGGTTGTAAGTATGCAGAAAAAAACATGTAGTTAAAGACGTAATCATACTGTATATGGAAAAGGGGCTAAGTGAAGGTTGCACAGTTTCTAGAATTGCCTCTCATTTGAGTACTCAACCTTGCAACAGTTTTAATGTTCTTTGATTGTAATTTTGTTTCATATGAACTCGTGTGCACATAAATCTATGTATGTTTCTACACAAATGTTTATTACACAGGTTCTAGTTGGGTGATTACATTCTGTTTCTGTAATAAACTAGATTTTTCCTATTCAAGCTTTACTTTTAATAGGCCCGAGAGGCCTCATCCAGGCTTGAATTTCAGTATTCAAGTATGATTATAAAAGTCTTTGCACCACAGTGTTAACACTAATATAAATTATTTGGGGTTGCAGCTTGATATCTTTTGTTTTAAGTTTTTAAATGAAATAAATGGGTTTTCTTAGTGGTCTGGCTGTTAAGGGTTTGCCCTGCAACTGGTGATAACGTTCTGTATCCCAGCTGATCTTGTTTGGATATTTGGAATCTCTAGTTTATGGGAAAATATTTTTCCCCCAAGCTTTCACGTGGTAAAAAAAATGGGCTAGGAGATGTCAAGGTAAACCTAAATTCACTGCTATTGCTATATTTGTCTGTGGGCTCTGGCAAAAAAAAAAAAAAAAAAAAACATATGAAGTACATGATGATTCTAAAAGTTCCACTAAAGGCTCGCACAGGATTTGAATATAGATTGGTTCTTGGCTTATAGCAGAACAACAGCTGTCTTCTGTTTGAAATAACGTCAAATAAAGGAAATGGAATATTGGTCTTTTGTGTGTGTGTGCTTGTTGGGGGCGTTAATCTGTCTTTTACAGGTACACTAGAGATAGGAAGAGCTTCTTAATTTGTGCAGGTGATGCAGCTGAAAGTGTGGGCACCATTGTTACAAAAAGTAATTTAGAACTAGGGGAAAAAAATCTTTAAATTGCTGCTGCTGGAGTAGGAGTTAGCCAGAGAAAGGAGCATCCTATCCTTATTTTGAAAACATCTCAATCCCATCTTTTGCCAGCTAGTCATAACTGCCAGTTATTGCACAATCTGCCAGAAATGCATGTAGGCTTTCCATCCAAGTTAGTGAAAGGTTAGCAATCAATGTTTCCATGAGTTTTCATTGCCATTATATGAGGGCTCCCAACCAGTACATCTTGTAAAAATTGTATAATAGTAGTACAGTGTTTGATTTTTAGAAATAGAGAAATTTCCTTGCAAAGACTGCCATCTCCCCTCTTGACACATCTGAAGAACATACTGAAATTTCTGTTTTTTATAGAATTCTACAGAGTTTAAATTGTCTAGCTTCAAGACAGAAAATTTAAATTGGAATCAGCAATAAAAATTAAAAATATATATTAGTTTAAAAAATTGACATTGACATTTTGCTATAACATTGAAATATGCTTTTAAAACAAGAAATCTATTTTGAAATTTAAAATAAAAAGTGTTCCATTCCCAGAATTATATTTGATCAAAAGGTGTATACTGTTATAATAAGTTTCAATATTGAGAAAGCACCTTTCCATGTAGCTTTTCCAGGATCGAATATGCTTTCTGTTGGAAAAATGTTCTGTCAAAAATTTTCTAACCTGTTCAAGTCATACTATCCTTTTATCCAAGCCATAAGAATAAATGAATTTCTTTGATATGGAAATTCATTTCTAACTAGGAATAGGAACTCTCTGAGCATACAATGCTTTCATTAAAAGTTATGTGAGTTTAATGATTATGCAGGCTGACGTGCTTGAACACAGTTTTTTCAGTGCTATCAAATTGTATGACAAGATTATAAGATAAAAATATATATGAAGTCCTGTTTCCGTGACAGACATTCAATTTTCTTGTAAAATGAATGGACCATAATGGAGTAGAAATACACAGGAAAGGATTTTTGAATTTTCCAGGTTTCATTCCACTTTGGTGTGAAAGCTGAAAAATATGAAATTCTGAATGCCTCAGAGCAGAAGCCTCATTCCCTGTTTTAAATTGGCCAGACTGGGAGAACCTGCAGGTGGTGGTTCCACCCGCTTCTAAGTCTTGAGTTTGGAAGCCCACGCTCCAGGGCTTCTGCATTCCCCAGATCCTTAGCTTTTAGGCAGACAATATGATAAGTGAGAGCTTTTGCGATGGTTAGGGCTGTGGTTCTTAGGGTCTCAGCTCTTGTTTTCTCTTCTGTCTGTTACAATGCAAGGCCTAGAAGCGCAAGCTATAGAGATAAGCAAGCTGACAGATGGAGGTCTGAAATATGGGTTCCACTGTAAATTGACTGGAATTAAACAGTCTCCCTGAAACATGATATCAGTGAACCAGAATTCTCCTCCTGAAAAAGATACCTTGTAGAACTTCCAGGTGGATCTTTCTTTCATGGCACAGTTGTTTTGGTAAAGCTGTCTGCTGAAAGCCTTTTTTGCAGCAGGACAGCAACAGCTAGCTGGCTGTCTTGGTGCTCCAACTTTATCTCTTTGGATCTACGGCTGAATGGGAAAACTGTAACCTCTTCAGAATGCAGAATACTGAAAATGACCAATGACTAGAAAAAGACCTAGAGAGGCATGGCAATGCCGGCATAGTGTTTAGTTCAGTGTCTGACAATACTTCATAGCTGACAAGTGAAAGTTAACACTCATTGGAAGGAATAATTGGGACTAACCATACACATTGCTGGGTTCTAAATGATAAGTAAAGACCTGACATTGTTAGAGATTGTTCAGTGAGTGTGTCGGTAACTGGAAAAGTAAACAGTGTTGGAATGTTTAAATAGACAGATAGAAAATAGCGCTATGTTACATGAGAGTCAATTATAACCACTCAGCTGGAATATGACATTCAGTTCTGGTCAAAAAAGATAATACAGAAAATAGAGTAGGCATATTAAAGGAAGCTGAGAAGAAAGATTTCCATATAAAGACTCAACTTATTATTTTAATTTAGAAAGGATTAAAGAGCAGAAATGACACAAATGTGTAAGTAAATGCACACAGAGACAATGAAGCACACTCTCATACCTACCTTTTGTTATTGTGTTAGAAAAAAGGGATAACTGAAAGAAAATAATGAACAAACATGTACTTTTATAAAATACAAATTTTGTAAGCACAAACCACATGTGAATCTCATTTTCACAAGATCGAATTGAGGCCAACATCTTAATACAGTTTTTAAATGAATTAGACATTTTCATAATTTTTACAACTTTATATTAGATAGAATAATGATTTTGTAAGTAACATGCCTTTCAAGCTTACTGAAAAAACATTCCCAATAGGCAGATTATTCCATAACCGTCCATTACTTTCCCCAAGGCACCTTGTCATGCTCTCAGTTTGAGACAGGCTACAGGAATAAACCAGTGTTACAACTTACTAATAAAAGTACACTGTGCAATATTTTTAATGCAGTGTTTTGAATGATATTAGCTATTGTTATGTTAAAGCACTTTTCAGACATTATGACTTAAGCTTTGAGAAAAATATAGGCATTCCTATAAATTCTTGCTCTGCCTCCTATCAAAGAAGAATTTCTGTTCTAGCTCATTCTCTGTATATCAGAGTGATGCAGATAATAAAGAATACAGACATGAAGCAATATAGAGAAGGAGAAAAAGCTTATTAGCAAAAGAAGATATGACTCAATATACAATGCAATGACTGGCTTGACTTTTTAGTCCTTCCCAGTTATGAATCTTCTCCAGTTCCCAAATTAATTGTGACCTCTAGCAAAGGCTGTTAAATATTTCCTAAATTAAAAAGGCCATTTTAAAAAGTTGTTGTTGTAACACTTCTTTTTCTTTAAAATTGGGCTGGAAAAATAAAAACATTATTCACCTGAAATGTCAAGACAACCAAAACATTCAAAAACATCATGGAGCATTTAAGATACTTATGATTAATTAGTCAACTCATTAATGAGAGACTGAGTAGCAGTCAGAAATATTTGAAGTGTACTTAATTAATAGTTTTTATGATCCTCTGTTTTCTCGATGTTGTTTGCCATTTCACACTGTGGAGTCAAAGATTTAAAAGCTTGCTAAACTTTGCACTTTGAACTCTGCAGTTACTCATTGGGGCTGCTACACAAAAGTATAAACCATTGTGGTCTGGGGCTCTTCACTGCAATAACCTATCCTATTACAGATCTGTACTCAGGAAAAATAAGGCCTCTATCCTGTTCCTGTTTCTATACTAGAAATAATAAATAAGCTTTGGAATGAAATCCAGCCCCCCTGAAATCAGTGCTAGTGACAGCTTTGTTGTTTACTTCAGGGGGATCAAGGTCAGAATACGCTCTAACCTACTAGACTCTGCCTCTAGCTATAGCCAACCACGGTTGCCTGGGGAAGGATGTAAAATCAGAATAAATCTGTAACAACAGTTCTCCAGAATACTTACAACCAGTAACAGTTTGAGGTATTACCTTCGCATTTATTAGCTCTGATAGTTCTTTCTTCCTTAACTTGTCCAGTCTATCCTTATATTCACCTAAATTTTAAGCATCCACAGACTCCTGATGCAAGGATTTCCACAGCTGAATTACACATTGCATTAACGTCTCCCTTGTTTTGTTTTGCAATTTCTATCTTCTAGGTTTCATTCGACACCCCCAATTGGAAAAGACATTGAAAGACATAACGTCTTCTAGTATGGTACAATATAAAGCAAATGAAACATTATACTCTTGCTTTTTTCTTATGGAGACAGACAAATTTGTAGTTTTGAAAGAGAAGGTGCAAGTTCCCCCATCACATTTCAAGCTGACATTCCTGTTCCAATAAATAATTTTGCTTGATTATTGATGACAAAATAGGACTCCATGAATTTCTTTTATTAAAGAAAAAAAAAACCCTCTTAATATCTACAAAGCATTTGTTTGAATTATAATGCAGAGCTTTTCTTTAGGGATATTGAATTGCATTGTACATAAGCAGGTTTTCAGCTGTACCTGAGTCCTTAGCATTTGTTACTGGTTTGCTGTGGGCAGTTCCTCTGTCAACAAACAGGTTCTTTCTGATTGCTCACCTGAAGCCTCTTAATTTTCCTCAAGTTTTACAAGGGAGAAGACGCTGCTGCTAATGCTCTTTTTAAAACATTCCACGTGGGTACCCAAGAGGATAAATTTAAGTGTTGCAGCACTTAAGTAATTTATTAGATCAACACCTTTAATGTTAGGATGATCGTCTTCAGTTTGATATTTTGCACTAGCACAAGCAGATTGCCAGCTGTGGGACTGTGGTAGATGGTGTCAGGACAGTGGAGAGGGGAAGAAACAGGACTGGGGCAAAATTAAACAGTAGTGCAAGTTCTCCAACCTGTGTGTGAGAGACAAGGAAAGGTCCCATGCCAAAATATTATGGTGGACCTATAGGACTTGAGTACAGGTATCCACCTATGTAGAGTTCATGGGAAGATGTGCATTTTAAGACTTGAATGCTGTCTCACAAAATTTGTTAGGAGTCCTTCCACTGACTTTGATGAAAATTAAATGAGGTTGCTCCTCAGCAAGGTGTTAAGAACTATGTTAAGAAAATGCCTAGTTTTAAAGAAGAACTAGAGATCTGTGTGCGGTCGCAGGGCCATGATCTCATTGCCATTACAGAGACATGGTGGGATAGCTCGCATGACTGGAGTGCTGTCATGGATGGCTACGTGCTTTTTAGGAAAGACAGGCCAGGAAAGCGAGGTGGTGGAGTTGCTCTTCATGTGAGAGAGCAACTGGAATGTATTGAGCTGTGCCTAGGGGTGGATGAAGAGCGAGTCGAGAGCTTATGGGTAAGGATTAAGGGCAGGCTAGCATGGGTGACACTGTTGTGGGTGTTTACTACAGGCCACCTGATCAGGATGAGGAAGTCGATGAGGCCTTCTACAGACAGCTGGAAGTAGCCTCACGATCCCAGGCCCTGGTTCTCATGGGGGACTTCAACCACCCTGATATCTGCTGGAAAGACAACACAGCTAGGCACAAACAGTCCCGGAGGTTCCTGCAGAGCATTGGTGACAACTTCTTGACCCAGGTGGTGGAGGAGCCAACAAGGAGAGGTGTGCTGCTGGACCTCGTACTAACAAACAAAGAAGGACTGGTGGAAGATGTGAAGGTTGGGGGCAGCCTTGGCTGCAGTGACCATGAGATGGTGGAGTTCAGGATCCTGCGAGGAGGAGGCAGGGCACTAAGTAGGATTGCAACCCTGGACTTCAGGAGAGCAAACTTTGTCCTCTTCAGGGACCTACTTGGAGGAATCCCATGGGTTAGGGCCCTAGAAGGAAGGGGCCTTCAAGAGAGCTGGTTAATATTCAAGCATCACTTCCTCCAGGCTCAAGAGCGGTGCATCCCTAAGAGTAGGAAGTCAAGCAAAGGAGGCAGGAGACCTGCATGGATGAGCAAGGAGCTCCTGGCAAAAATCAACCAGAAGAAGGAAGTCTACAGAAAGTGGAAAGGGGGACAGGCCACTTGGGATGAATATAGGAATGTTGTCAGAGTATGCAGGGATGTGACGAGGAAGGCTAAGGCCCGTTTGGAATTAAATCTGGCTAGAGATGTCAAGGACAACAAGAAGGGCTTCTTCAAATACATCAGCAGCAAGAGGAAGACTAGGGAAAATGTGGGCCCTTTGCTGAATGGGGTGGTTGCCCTGGTGACAAAGGATACAGAGAAGGCAGAGTTACTGAATGCCTCCTTTGCTTCAGTCTTTACTGCTCAGGCCAGCCCTCAGGAACCCCAGACCGTGGAGGCAAGAGAGAAAGTCTGGAGAAAGGAAGACTTTCCCTTGGTGGAGGAGGATTGGGTTAGAGATCACTTAAGCAAACTTGACACCCACAAATCCATGGGCCCCGATGGGATGCACCCACGAGTGCTGAGGGAGCTGGCGGACATTATTGGTAAGCCACTCTCCATCATCTTTGAAAGGTCATGGAGAACAGGAGAGGTGCCTGAGGACTGGAAGAAAGCCAGTGTCACTCCAGCCTTCAAAAAGGGCAAGAAGGAGGACCCAGGGAACTACAGGCCAGTCAGCCTCACCTGCATCCCTGGAAAGGTGATGGAGCAGCTCATCCTGGAGGCCATCTCCAAGCATGTGGAGGACAAGAAGGTGATCAGGAGTAGTCAGCATGGCTTCACCAAGGGGAAATCATGCCTAACCAATCTGATAGCCTTCTATGATGGAATGACTGGCTGGGTAGATGAGGGGAGAGCAGTGGATGTTGTCTACCTTGACTTCAGCAAGGCTTTCGACACTGTCTCCCATAGCATCCTCATAGGGAAGCTCAGGAAGTGTGGCTTAGATGAGTGGCCAGTGAGGTGGACTGAGAACTGGCTGAATGGCAGAGCTCAGAGAGTTGTGCTCAGTGGCACAGAGTCTAGTTGGAGGCCTGTAGCTAGCAGTGTCCCCCAGGGGTCAGTCCTGGGTCCAGTCTTGTTCAACTTCTTCATCAGTGACCTGGATGAAGGGACAGAGTGCACCCTCATCAAGTTTGCCAAAGATACAAAACTGGGAGGAGTGGCTGATGCACCAGAGGGCTGTGCTGCCATTCAGAGAGACCTGGACAGGCTGGAGAGGTGGGCAGAGAGGAACCTCATGAAGTTCAACAAAGGGAAGTGCAGGGTCCTGCACCTGGGGAAGAATAACCCCAGGCACCAGTACAGGTTGGGGGTTGACCTGCTGGAAAGCAGCTCTGCCAAGAAGGACCTGGGAGTGCTGGTGGACACCAAGTTAAGCATGAGGCAGCAATGTGCCCTTGTGGCCAAGAAGGCCAATGGTATCCTGGGGTGCATCAGGAAGAGTGTTGCCAGCAGGTGGAGGGAGGTGATTCTCCCCCTCTGCTCAGCCCTGGGGAGGCCCCATCTGGAGTACTGCGTCCAGTTCTGGGCTCCCCAGTACAAGAGGGATGTGGCACTACTGGAGCAAGTCCAGCGAAGGGCTACACAGATGATTAGGAGACTGGAACATCTCTCTTATGAGGAAAGACTGAGAGAGCTGGGCCTGTTTAGCCTGGAGAAGAGAAGGCTGAGAGGAGATCTTATCAACGTGTACAAGTATCTGAAGGGAGGGTGTCGAGAGGATGGGGCCAGACTCTTTTCAGTGGTGCCGAGCGACAGGACGTGAGGCAACAGGCACAAACTGAAACACAGACAGTTCCATCTGAACATGAGGAAAAACTTCTTCACTGTGAGGGTGACAGAGCACTGGAACAGGTTGCCCAGAGAGGTTGTGGACTCTCCTTCTCTGGAGACATTCAAAACGCGCCTGGATGCAATCCTGTGCAATGTGCTCTAGGTGACCCTGCTTGAGCAGGGGGGTTGGACTAGATGATCTCCAGAAGTCCCTTCCAACCTCAGCGATTCTGTGATTCTGTAAAGCACATGAATAGTTGACTTCAGAGGGACCTGGTACATGAGTACTGTAGTGTACTGAGACTATATTGAATGATAGGCTGCCTGTTAGAACTAACTAGGATGTGAAGACCATAAAATCTAAGGAAAACAGAAATATGAAGCTAGCAGGCTGTAGTCTCATAAACTTTTTTGGTCAACATATTGCATTTGGTTTCTTTGTTTTCATTCAGAAAAACTCGCTTAAAACCTCAATCTTTTAGGGCTCAAATATGGTCTAAAATGGTTAATATTAGATTTGATTGAACTAAATATGCTTGCATGTGCCTAAAGCAAAACACTTATGAATAATACAGAACCCAGCCCTTGCTATCCCCAAAAAGGTAAATACTGGGTTGTGTATTTGGTTGGCTTGAGTTGGTAAGAAGCTTGAGAAAAGATATACTTAAAAAAAATTTTTTTGCTTGGTGCCTGTTTTTATGCTGTCTGCACTCATTTCTGTTATAACTAAGCAATTGAATACAATATCTGTAATTATTCAAATATGCACATTTGCTATTGTAATTCATTCTTTCACATGTGAAGCTATTGTTTAAAGAAAAAGAAAGAAGCTCTTTATTATTTTAAATTAAAAATATCACTTAATGTGATAGTGCATTTTATTATTGCCAAAGGAATTAAAGATTTTTCTTTTGATTTTACTGTTCTTAAGTTGATTTAAAAGTATTAGCCAAACTAGAGGCATTTGAATTTAAGACTGTAATGATGATTCTCTCAAGCTGTCCTTTTTTATTAAGAAATGTTTATTTTGTTTGTAAATATTTATGCTGGTTGATTTAAAATGTTGGGACATGAGCACTTTTTCTGACCCCTTTCAACTAGTACTGGCCAGAGCTTTCAGACAACATTTCATCTTAGCTGGCAAGCCTTCAGCTAACAGAAGGCAAAAATTTCTATGCTAGCTCCTTTTCTGTCTGTCTGGGTATGCTGGTATATTGGTTTGAGTATTCTGATCATACCTGTACCTATAGCTGATCATACATTAGAGCAGCTCTGAAGCTGCTCTAAAATGTGTAATATCTTACTGTTTGTTACAGAAATTCAAAGGCTAGAAGTGTAATAGTTTCTAGTTTCACAATGGAGTAATGGCATGCAGTGAGAGCCCCATAAAACTGGAAGAATGCAGCAGTGAAACAAGCCCTCTTCATAAATAAGTTTGTTAGAAACAGATGCTGAGTAAAGGGGGATTCATCCACAGCTCATTGAGTTTTAAGTAGAGATTTCCATTCACTTCAGCTTTCCATAGGCGGTTATTAACTGTAGGTGATGTCAGTTTCTGAGAGTTTTTTTACAAAATCTGCAAGTGAACATGTTTATTGTTAGGTCCTGGTTAATAACAGTTTTATACTGTTTACCTCTGGGTATCTCAGTAGACTGTAGAACCATGTTTGATTGAGCTTCTTTACTTGTGATAACTGCTAGTTATAAAAGATAATGACTTGGAAATGAAAATGTACATTTTGCATGGGTAGCCTGAGTAATTCTTTTCGATAGCCACGCCATTCTTTGTATTCTGATACTTTGTGTTAAGAAGAGGAATAAACTCTGTCTTGTACTCTTCAAAGAACCTGATGTACAGTATATGAGAGTTTGCTGAGCTTTGTACACTCCACATGACCAGAGCAGTAAGAGCAGAACAAAGATAAAAGCTTTTTTCTCCTGAGCATTTTGTGTTCATAAAGACTAATAGCCAATTAAGAACAAAAAGGGAATATGTGATGGCTAAAATTCAGTAATATTATCTGTGCCAGGTCAATTTGACATTTAATATTTTGTTTCCTCTTTAGCAATTTTACTGCAAGGGGCAATTTAACCATTTAAAGAGAGGGACAGAACAGTTTCCATCTTGCACATTTTTTTTTCTTTAATAAGTGTTGTTTTATCATTACAGCAGTGATGTTTATTTACATACATGTGTGCTCATACAGAAAATTCATTCGTATAGCAAGGGTTTTATTTAGATTGATAATGGTCTGCTGAATAATTACATTTTTAAAATAATTTAAGTTAGAGGTATTGAGTTGTTGGATTTTTATTTCTAGAAATATGAGTTAAAAATCATGAAAAGTAGCTATACCTTTTTCTGTGTGCATGTATTGTGGTAGATTAATGCAGGATTATTGAATAGCTTTGTAAATTCAATAAGTATGCACATACCTAAGTTGTCAGCAACAATAATGATGTAGACTCATGAACAATCAATAACTACTGAAAGTTTTGATTTTTAGTTAAATAGTTTCTCTGGATCACTGCAAATCCTTCAGAGATGCCATTTTCAATGCATGGCCAGAAGTTGCAATAAATATTTCTTTGATGGACCACTGTGCTGAAGTGGAAATGTAAATGTCAGTAATTGATAATTTTCTGTAATTGTTAAATAATTACATTAGACTGTTCCTGAGATTTTATTTTTTAAGCGTTATATAAAAATAAAAGATACTTTTCAAAGAAAAAGCAGCATAGGCTAAACATTAGGTTAGAATTAATAGCAGTAGTCAGTGATAACCAAACCCTGCTCATTTTTAAGTCCATGAGTTTGCAGGACATTGTTACTTCATCTGGTATTACTGTTCAAAAATCATCTGTTCTCTCTGGTAAAGAGAAGCCATTACTGAGATCCCCCTCCCTTTCAAATGGAGATCTCAAAGGGCAACATAGTAAAGGCAAAGCTGAGCTGAGACATTTATTGTATTATGTCCTGATAAATAACTATTTTCATCTGTTAGATATAGAAGATAGCTGCTTTTTGAGCCTTTTTCATACCTCACCAAATAATTATTTGTCATGTGATATCCTCCTCAATTTGTGTGAAGACACACAGAAGACTTTAACATGGCCTTTTATTTATTTTTTTTCTAGAAGATTTTACATGGTTTCAAAAGCAATTAGAAAACATCATGGTAAAAAAAAAGGAAAAAAAATTAAAGGAATAAAAATACTAGCAGATACAAAACGCCTTAGTCCCTGAGCTGTACTCTTCTGGCAGCTGGGAGGGTGTACCAGCAGCAGTGTCACTACATGCTTCTCCTGTTCTTAGATTGTCCCCTCTGCACAACTACAGGCCACTGACCAAATAGGATACCAAGATAGACACACCTAGATCTAGAGATAGTATATATATAATTATGCCTTATTTAGTATGGACTTGAAGAAAATCTCAATAAAATTAATCTTTTCCTGAAATATCCATCATCTCCATTAGCTGCAACATCTTTATGGATTTTGCAAATATTGTTCAGCTGCTGTCCCCTTATTAGACTTCAATTAGGTTGTAGGAGATTATAGAAATCACAGTGTATCTTTTGCCCTGAACATAGCTAGAAATGTCTCTATTTCCATCTAGTTATGGACCTACATTTCCCCAATCATCTTCTAGAAAGACAAGGGTGTGACATATCCTGTTCTAGTGTTCAGAATTCTCCATCATCCAGACAAATGCTCCCTTTCCCAGATCAAATTCCCAGTCCTGCCTCCCCTTAGAACTTCTTACACAAGTCAAAATGTTTTATAACTGGTTAAAAACCTCTAAGTTCTTATGACTTGCATTGCAAAAAAACCACAAAACCAAAAAGAAAAAAAGTGGCATGTGGAGTTCCCTGGTTCAATAGTTCAGGTCTAGTTCACAAAGGCACCTCTGCTGTTTCCCATCAGAGACTAAAAAGGAAAATGGGCTCAGCTAAATCTCCATAAATGTAATGATTAAGTAATTTATATATGTAATCCATGAGTTGGAAATGCTGGCCCCAGTCCTGCAAATACAGATGTCTTTTCAGATGCCTGCCTTTGTTTGTTATGCTTCAGTGCTTGGATTTCTGTTGCAAAATATTTCTTCATCTTGGGACAGTGAAAAAATCTCAGTGCTCCTGTCTAATTTCCTACCCAGTATAAATGAAATATTTGGACCATCTTCTTTTAATTCTATCACTTGTAGTTATTGATACAGAGTTACAAATAGCAGACCCTGGGATTAAGCCATTTGTAGCCTCTCAGTCTTGCCCACCTATTCTAGGGGATTCAAGGGCTCCATTCCAAATCACTGCTCCTGGCAAAAAGATACTGGCAAATATTTTGCTTCTTTATGGATTTTTAAGGATAGCTCATCATCCATATTTGGTATTTTTCCAAAATTTTTCTGAGGTACAGAAAGGCCATGATACTGTTTCCTCCCACAGTAAGGACAGTCCTAGCATGGGAGTAATGGAGAGAACAAATTCAGTTTTGTGGTAGAGGATTCTTGCATGTCCTGGTTAGCATGTCTCAAGGAAAGGAAAGGGTGTTAATAAGATAGAAGATATAACAGTCAAGTCCTCTGCAGTTTTTCTGGGCCTACTGATAGTCATAAGTAGGATAAGCCATACCTTAAAAAAATTCCTCTGTTCTACCCAGGTTTATACACAGATTAGCCCCAGCTTTATGCCAAGCCCACAACCCCCAGAGAATACTAATATTTTACAGCCAGACATGCTTTCATTTCCTCTGGGCTGCTGAACCTTTTCCTTTAATTAGGGCTTTCTCAAAACAGCAAAGCACTTAAATATATGCTCTATTAGTATTTCTTTAAACCTTAGATTCTCAGATATGCCTCAGAATCCTATTGTACCAGGTAGTATATAAACACAGCATGAAAATATTGCCCTTGCTCGAAGAGGTTATAAGGCAAGAGACAGCAGATTTCTACAGACAGATGTGGAAGTACATTGAAGCAATGAGACAGTGCTGTTCATCTGAAGAGGCAGCATTACCAGCATACCAGAGACTTAATCACTGTCAGGCAGAGGAAAGTTTCAAGGAAGGATTTAAAGGAGGTTAAAGAGGTATCACTGTGGATGCTTACAGGGAACTCATATTAGACATTAGAGGCAACTTTGAAGACTCTGTATGTTTGAAAATACAATTAGTAGCAATGGAAGTGTCATAGTTTGATCAGGGACAAAAACTGGTCCTGTGACAAATGAAAAAATATATATATTTAGGAAAGGAATAGGAAAGGAAAGGAAAATACAGTGCTTTGAAAATTAGATGAAGACAAGTCAGTTAATGTTTATGCTTAATTTGGGCTGCATAAGTAGTGGTGGCATGGTCAAAGCAGTGGTCTAGGAAAATGGTCCTTGCAAAAATTAGTAGATGTTTGGAGGATGCGACTGGCTTTGTTAAAACAAGACTTTAGTGCTTTGCTGGATAGCTTTTTATTGTTGAGAACAGGGATCTCTGCTAAATCATGTGTGAGATGTAGGAAAAAATATGCATTCCATTTTTTGTTATATACTTTTGTACTTCACAGTTCAAATAATTCTTCTCATTTCTATCCTCTTTCTAATCAAACACCAATTATTCTCCTGTGTTACTTAAAAACTTGAAATTAATGAGGTTGTTTTTTCCATCTTCTTTGAACCCTGATATCACTGAAGCTGTAACAGAGGCATTCTTATCATTCAGCCATTCCTACAACCTCAGCATGAATACCTTCGTAGAGCTGTTTTTCACATACTTTATAGGAGAAATAGTTTTCTGGCATACCACTTTCCATTGACTCTGAATTAAACAATTTGTACTGAGTTTAGCAATCTGCTTTGACTAAAAAGATTTGAAAAAAGTGAAAACATCAAAACCAAAACATCAAAATCAAAACTTTTCAAGATCTTTAGAACAAAATATTCCAATTTCTCATCTCAAAATACTTTTTTGAAGTTGGTCTTTATTTCTCAAGTATTTAATAAAAATAAGATCTTAAAATTAAATGAAATATTTTATTGACCTGAAATGATTTTGCTGTGGATTTTTTTTTATCCTAACAATAATTTGGGCTAATTTGTTCATAAAATCATAAAAAGTGTTCATAGTCTCATGCTGACACCTTTTTTTTCTTTTTAAATTTTATTAGAAACTAGAGTTTTGATCTGTGAACCTTATAGCATGATGGTAGCTCAAATTTACAAAATGTGCAAAATTGCTATGTATATGGTCTAGATTTTCTGCTGTATCAAATATCTTTAGGTACTACAGGCAAGGAAGACATGTACAATAGTTCTCTAATTTTCAGGCTTCTTTAACTTAAGATTTATGTGCATATTGGATTTTGGGTGATCTAAAAGTAGTGTGAAGAGATAAAAGTCATTCGTACAGCAACTCTATATTTTCACTTTTTTGTCTGTCTATTGTAAGAACTCTTATGCTATCCCCATTACCAAAAATAAGAGTGCTTCACAGTCTTTAATTTTTAATTCACCCCCATAGGGCATATATATTAGCCAAAACTGTTACTGGGAAAAGTGTAAATTTATAACAGAACTACTTTTACCCACATTAAATGTATTTAAGAAAATCTGGCAACAATCCACAAATCTATTTTTATAGAACTAGTGGATTTTGTGAATGGTATGAAAAAATGGAGCAGTGTGGGCCTGGGTTCTACTTCTCGTATGTAGCCCATGCACTTCTAATAATTATGCAAAAAATGTTTCACTCACGATGCAAGACCCGCCTCACAGCTCTGCAACAAGAAAGTAAGCAATGCTCTTTTTTGTCATTAAAGCATCTATATTAACTCTGAATTATTCTCATGTGCAGAGCACTACATTGCTGCATAAACTTTCTGGAATAATGGCATCCTCTTTGTGCTATTTGTGAAGATGGTTCTGGGTCTTTTAAACGATGCACATGTGTAGAGCTGATTTAGTGGGAATAAGGAATGCAGTGTCTGATTCATTAGTTGCAATTAGTTATCATTATTCATTATTTATTTTGATTTATAATGGATAAAAAGAACCTACCCTGGGCCATTTTAGCATGAATGATAAATGGAGTCTCATAAAATGATTATACTGGCAACTACTGCTTGTCTCTTAAGTGGACAATAATTAATGTAAGATTGAGCAAATTCCGACCAATGCTTCCCTCATCGTAATCAACAGTCCTTTTTATGCAGTTCTAATTACAAAATCTGGGCCAATAAATAGGAGTTAAAAGCTAGGAGGAAGCCTCTAGAAAATTTTTATCAAATGATGAAGAATCAAATTAAGGCCTTGTGTAAAAGCAGGCACTTTTCTCATCAGAGTCAACAAAACTTATTCTTCAATGTCAGTAGTCAATATAGTCTGGAGTCTGTAGGGGAACAAAAAGCTGTCAGAGACAGGTTTGAGTGAAAAACACTTTTGTTCTTGCTCAGGGTATCTGTCAAAAGATCTAGAACCTCTTCTGCAAGCTGTAAATGACCTCTCATGATACTGATATAATACAGCTACACTTTGAATAATTAAAATTCATCACCACGAACATGAAAGGATGTCAGCTTCCTACATTGTTAAATACAATGATGCTGTATATCAATCAGTTCATTTGCTCCTAAAGCAGTCATATTGCAAAGCACCACACACACACACACACACACACACACACACGCTAGTATTTTTTCCCACACCTTACATCAGAGGCGTACAGGAAAGAGAAACTTTGTCCATAGTTCACATTCTTTCACTGGTTTTATTGCTGTTGAGCATTTAGGTGCTACAGTATTCCAATTTCTGTCTGCATAGTAATGCCATTAACTTTGCTGTCCTTTATAAAAGGAAATCCCAATGCTTAGAAAGGTGAAAGCCGTGCAAATGTAAAGAGAAACAAACATAATCAGGGTTGTGGTCACCAAGACAGCATATCTAAATCTCTCTCATTCAAAGGTAAAAAGTTTAATTCATTTGTCCAAATGCAAGTATTCTCTCTCTTAGGAGCAAGGAGAATTTCTTGAAGGTGGCTGCCTCCCTGTCCTATGGCTTTTTCCTCATGATATGCTTCCTGTGCTCTACTGTGCGGCAGGAGTTGTCCTTGGTAGACAGTCTCAAATGGAACTTCAATATTTTGGGGAAATCAGAGCTGTAGCTCTTCATGTCTGTGCCTTGAAGAAAAATGAAACTTAGTGACCAGTTACCTGTAACCTGTGAGACAGTCCTTAAATAAGATCTGTACTATGGAGTCAGTATAGTCCTAGGTAACAGTACTGTGGACATTTTGTTCACTGCATCCTTTGGTTCCTCCCTGAGTCTTTCCATTGCTTCAAGTAGTCTTTGAATTGGAATTGTATAGTGTAATTGTTTAGTATAATTCTTAACTCTTGAGAACGTCGTGAGTCCTTCTCTGGAAGTCATGCAACCAAAAATGGTGTCTTGTTAATCAGGATTATCTGTTAATGTATACATATTGCCTATATGACATGCCATTGAAAGGATTCTACTCAGCCACCTATGAAGGGGCTTAAACAAACTAGTGAATATATATATAATATGAGTTATTCTATCAGCTGCAGAGCTAATGAGAATGGTTTCCTATAGACTTTTGTCCTTTAATCTCCCAGATTTGTCTTCCATGGCAATAACATCTGTTCCTTCCTGTGGCTGTCTTTGAAACCCCTGCAGATAAAGCATTTTGTCATTAGTCTGGAACTAGATATGTGCAGATTGCCTGGCCCAGATATCTTCAGATGGGATGTGTAGCGGTTATATTCTGCCTACCTTTCTCTAAGGAAATTATATCTCTGGTGTAGTTGTCTCCACACAATTATCTGGAAACCTCCCTTCTTTCTAGTCTCCAACTTTATAAAACCTTTTAGGAACTTAAATTATCTGAGCCTTCTACCCCTTTGCTAAATCTACCTGAAATTGGACAGCTGTTTCAAAAGTTATTTGGGGGACAGCAGATAAAGACAACATGTTTGCATAGGCCTTCTGTCCTAAAACATCATTTTTAAAATTAAACTTATTTCTTAGAAGTCTAAATTTAGGTATATCTCCCAAATATCTTAAACATGTATGATAAAATGTGCTATTATTTATATCTATAACTGATAAAAAAAATAACCAGTATCCAATACATTCAAAAATATATGTAGGATCCATTGTATACTATTCAGTCTGCAGTCTTCAATATATTAATCCTATAAACAAATTTATGAAGCTCACTTTCCAAAGAAGAGTAGAACAGTCCTTGAAAAATTCTGTAAGCAGTGTCTTGCTCTGATGATTTTGTATCCATTTACTGACCAATATACAGGATTTTGGTTAACATATACAACACCAGATTTTGCACAGAGTTTCTGTAAAAGTGAGAGTATGTGTGATGACTTGTGTTCTAGAATCATTTTAGACTAGACAGTCAGGTCTCTGATTTTTTATAGCTTCTTGAAATGTTTTCACACATTCTGAATTCCAGGACCCCACTATGAAAAGACTGATGTTGCCGACTTGTTCTCAGTCACAGATTTTGCTGTATAGACTATACATTGGAAAGCTGCTGGATTCCTATTACACATACTTAAAAGCACAGACTGTAGAGGAGATAAAGACTAATGCACACTAATGCACATGAGAATAATTGGCTTTATTTAATACTAGATACAATTTTTTTCCTTCAGAATTAAGAGTTAAATTAGGCATAGACAACATAACAGATTACTCCCCTCTGCGCCCTGACACTTCATCACTTAATGGATAGATAGGTGGAACTTCAGAAATAAATTATTACCATTAAAAAAAAAATCAAGTGTGAGAACTTGATTACCACTGCAAGACTTATTCTAATATTAAGTCTGTAGCGTGTGCTGCATATAAATGCCTGGTTTGTGTGGTAAAGGGTAAGATGGATGGCCCCGCTACCATGTGCTTACTAATTAACTGGCACTGAAGATAGCCTTGTTATGACAGGATAGTAATCTCAACTAAACCTAGGAAGCAAATGATTTTGCTGCTTAGATGAAAAGATTAATATAAAAGCAGTCTGGCAATGGATGCCACTGGGAACAAAATGAAAACAGTTCACAGAAGACTATTAGATGTCAAAGACTCTTTTTCATTCTGTATCAAAAGTTTGGGAACTATAGCATTACTAGACTTATAGTCTCTTACTAGTAGCCCTAAACAGAATGGAAAATGACAAAGTGAAGCAAAAGGAAAGAGACGAAGCAGACAGTGTCGCCAAGGTCCATTAGTTTTATTCTATATAATCAATTTTATGCTATTCTTCCAACATCTTATTTAATGCTTTCAACACTTGCAAGAACTTTTGCTTCTACCCTCTTTCAAAATGTGTATATTTATATGCGATAGTGAAAATAAGTTAGAGAATTGTTAGATGAGTGTTTTATGATCAGTTGTGATAATTCTGCTTATTTGACCATCCTTAGCTGAAAGTCAGACAAATGTAATGTAGTTCTCCCAGCCATCTCATTTTCCTTACTAAGCTAGCAACACGTTTTTGTGTGAACAGCTGTTTTTAATAAATAATTGAAGCTGCTGATCTTGTGCTTTTAAGAAGTGTAGCACTAAGATAACTTACATCGAAAGTGTACTGTGAAGCAAGCTTTAGATTTTAAGAACAAGCCAACTATTATAATAACTTTTAATAGGAATCATAGCAGTTAAAGGAAATTAGCTATCTATTCTTGATGGCAGTAATTGGGAGTGCAGCAGTTCTTTGTATTGTGACCCTCAGTGTATATAAACATATTTCCCACTGTTACTATCCCAGCTGGCTGATAAGGCTAGGTAATTGAAAAGGAAATAATACAATACATTTCGAGTTGTGGGAAATAAATAATTATTCTCAGTTTCGAACATCACATAGCGTTAGAAAGGATAATATTTTAACCCTGTGAGGATCAGATTGTAATGATCATTCCTAGAATGACTGTTGTTTTTCATGTAAGGAGTATGGATCTCTCAGCAAAGAAATATGGTTATTTTTCCCTGAGGAACTGAAACAATGCCATGTCTCAAAGATCATCCAATTATCAGCAGGATATTGCCTGGGCCACCTTGAGCTAACTGCTCATCACAGGGAGGTTACACCATATGAAGCTCTGCTCGTGTCCGCAAAGATCTCCACTCATGACAGGGATGTACTGCCAGGCAATCCTTTCTAGGCTAGTGGGTTTTATTCAGTGGAATTGGTGCACAGCACAGTTTTCACTGAACACTTAAAGAGAGCCTTTAATAAATTTATAATATTGGGAACTTAATAGAGAAAGAATAAATGTCCTTAGGCCCAAGACGCTAGCTATTTTTATTTGTGAAGTAATGCAAGAAAAATTTTTGGCAGTAGAAAAGTTGCTCACTAACCCTGCCTATATTATAAATGAGAGGCGTATAGTCTTCCTGTGAACTCTCCCTTTCCTGACACCATTAAATACAACAGTCTCTTCTCATTTCAAATTGGGTTCAATTCTTGTTGCATCAGTATTTATTGCTGAATTATTTCTCAGTTTCACCCTGCCCCGCTTTGTTTGTACAGCTGGTACAAGAGGTTGGTAAACCTGTTTGGCTGATCAGTCCCAGCTACCAGGTCTGCATATGCGTCCTTCCCACATCTTGACTCCCACCAAGGTAGAGTCAATATGAATATCAGCCACCCATTTCCACAGAAAGAAAACCTGGGTTCGTCAGCCGCAAGGGAAGAATGATGAAGTCTGTGCAGATCCCCAGTCTGTGTAAATAGGGGACCACGACCAGAGACAGAACTGCAGCATATAGCTGCTGCTTAGTCTGTATAAGGTCTTGGAGAACCTTGGTTTGGCCCTATTATTGTTATTATTCATTACCTTTAAAATATTTGTTCTCTTCAAAACAAATATGTGATTGCAATTTGAATTACTTTGTTCACATTTTACCTGGATATATATTGCTTAATGTTTTGCCTCATTCTGAAAGACTTCATGAAGAACTCTTTAAAAATTAAAAAAATACTATTTTTGAACTGCATATTTATATCTATCTATCTATCTACCTATGTCTCCATAAAAGAACATTTAGGGAATCCTGTTTCCCTGGATTCCAGGATGGAATAAATTTTACAGACAAATGTTTTCCAGATATTTGACATATTGTAGTATCTATTCCAATTTATAATACAGTGTCCTAGTTTACACAGTGGACACCCTTTATATAAGCTTCTTGATACATCTACTACCAAATTCTGGTAACTGGGAGGTGAACTGCATGATTCTCATATCTCACATCTGGAGTACTGTGTCCAGTTCTGGGCTCCCCCGTACAAGAGGGATGTGGCACTACTGGAGCAAGTCCAGCGAAGGGCTACACAGATGATTAGGAGACTGGAACATCTCTCTTATGAGGAAAGACTGAGAGAGCTGGGCCTGTTTAGCCTGGAGAAGAGAAGGCTGAGAGGAGATCTTATCAATGTGTACAAGTATCTGAAGGGAGGGTGTCAAGAGGATGGGGCCAGACTTTTCAGTGGTGCCGAGCGACAGGACGTGAGGCAACAGGCACAAACTGAAACCCAGACAGTTCCATCTGAACATGAGGAAAAACTTCTTCACTGTGAGGGTGACAGAGCACTGGAACAGGTTGCCCAGAGAGGTTGTGGACTCTCCTTCTCTGGAGATATTCAAAACCCGCCTGGATGCGATCCTGTGCAACGTGCTCTAGGTGACCCTGCTTGAGCAGGGGAGTTGGACTAGATGATCTCCAGAGGTTCCTTCCAACCTCAACCATTCTGTGATTCTGTGATTTTGAATTATTCAGATGCAAATTCAATGCCTGAGTTGAACTCTAAAACCTGAATTCTAAAAAGACACATTCTGAGCCTAAATCTAAAAAGGTAATAGCTGTAGCAATTAGTAGTAATCAGTGATCAAAAATCTCCAGCCATATTTACAATGTAAGCATGATCATTCTATTATAATCTCTGACCAAAATTTCTAATTGTTAATTATTATGTGATTTCTAGATAGCTAAAGTGTAAAATGGCAAGCATAAAAGCACTGCAGATGCAGGTGCAGGTTACACATGTCCTATAAATATTAATGTATAACTCCTGAGGAGCAACCAAGAGAACAAGGGAGAAAAATAGCCATGTAAGACCCCTATCAATTGAATGAAGAAAGTCTTCCACCCCTGAAGACATCCAGTTCATGTAATTCAGGTAACTGGGGGAGGTAAGCTACTCCCTTTGAAGTAGGTGTCTATGTCACCAATACAAATACAGAGAACCAGTAATCAGTGCTAGGTGCCACATCTACTGAAGTTTTATTTTGCATAACCTTCTACTAAGGATGAGTTCCTAATCAGGTGTTGTTTGTGTCTGGAGGTGGGAAACCTCACCCAGGATGAATGGTTCCCTGGGCTCTCAGCCCTATTCATTTTGAGAAAGGTTGAACTCACTAGCTCACATCCTAGCCCCCATTCAGGGTGAAAGCATGCTCCTCCCTGCACATTGTCCTTAGACCACAGTGAGTTAGAAGTGCAAAAGTCATGACAGATAGCTCCTCAGAGAGGGGGGCTGAGCCTCCCTGATGTCTGGGGCACTTTGAATGGGCACAAATGGTGTTCCAGGTCAGTCCCATGAATGGGAACATATTGCACTTTGGACTGCTTTGGACAAAGAAATAGCATGGCAGTGGTGTCTAGGAACCAACTGAGTGCCGAACACCCAGCTAGAATTAAGTTTCCTCACGCTCCTTCTGCTCTTCTGGCCCCTGGTTTCTGCACGCCTAGCCACCCACGGTCTAGCTGAAAGAGGGAAGGTGGGAAACACATTCACCCTGAGTCAGAAAGTGGACTATATTGACATGGACGTAGATGAATCTGAGGTACTTAAACAGCAATTTGTGTAGGCGAGTCTAGTCTGTTAAACCTTTTTTAGAGTTAAAAACACTGTACAGTGGTAATAATCTGTTAAATCTGTGTTAAGTCGCAAACCTAGACGGAATGATTCAAAGAATCTCAATTTACTTTCTACTGAACAGGTGTTTGCATCTCAAACATGCTTGTATCTCAAACACTGTGATTAAAATTGTCACTGTGCTTCCCATCGCTGCAGAGAAGTTTAGAGTTTAATCATCATGGAACGATAACTTCTCTCCCACACCTGGAAATACATCTACCTAAACAGGATTGCAGCAAGTAGCTGCTACTCATGCTCTCTCTATTCTTTGTTAATAATAAAGGACTCTTGAGTCCTTACCAGATGGTTTAATACTTTGCTTGATTGCTAAATTAATATTTACCTGATATTTAGTCTGCTGTTCTATCTTCACCAAAGATTGTCTAATTTTGTTTAAGGTCCTATATTAGGACTAGAATAAATATATTAGAAGGTTAAGATTAGATTAGTATAAACTAGGATTAGTAAAAGGACTGACTCATAGAAAATAATTAGGAATTTATAGTAACTGTCTGATATGATAAGCAGTTTTAGTTGTAGGACTCTTTCTGATGGAAAAAATAATGTTGATATTAAGGAAACTGCAAAAGACAGCAATGGTTAATAATATTTTAAAGCAGGGAAATATTTTACATAATTTAATAATTATTTGTATGTATCAAACAGCTTTTGTCTGCATAACAAAACAACATCCTCATAAGTATTACATAGACTTTCATGTCTGTTCCTCCATATTAATGCATTCCAGATAATCAATGCACAAGTTTCTGTTTCTTGTGGTGTATATACAGTGGCAAGGATAGTATATTAGGGAATCAAATATATGACTCAATCTGTAATACCAGTGACGTGAGAAGAAAACAAAGGTCCAGGTTTTTAAGGGTGTTTAGATACCTAAATCTCTTTCCTTTCAGTTTGTTCCAAAGCTTAAACCTGCCTGGTTTCTTTGAGATCAGTAAAGTTACACCTGGTTATACTGGCAGTAAATTTCCATCATCTTGCTGAAAAAGTCCAGCAAATAGCAGTTTTGGCACAGGCCTCCATCTTTATTATTGCAATCATTCCGAACCACTGTTTCCAGAAATCTGGAAGTCACAATCTCTCAGAGTATGTTTGATGATTGCAACTGAAAAGACAATTTGGGGGAATTGACAAGTTTGTGAATATATTTGAGTATTGTAGCTGAAGTTTCAAGCCTGTTGAGTGAGACTGGTTGCACATCCATTTGTTGCATTAGCTAGTGATCTGAATTTCTGTGCAATTATCTTGATAAGAAATGCATATGAACAGCCTTCCATTTAAATTATTTTTGTTGTTGTTGTTGATGTTTGAGAATTGTACTGAACTCCTTTCCTCTAAGCCTGTATGAGATCTCCCGAAGATCAAAATGTAAAGAGTGAAAAGTAAAGAGTAACCCCATGTGATACATAGGTCAAATTGCTTAATATGCTGCTGTAAGTGAGCAGAGGTTATTGCAGAGAAAAGGACTGTAGATGAACCATACAGAACAGCACGGAATAGAGTAGAGGCATCTGAAAAATTGAATGCTGTACTCAAAAAAAACAGCATGAGAAAAAGCCATTGTCTTGAATTCTTTTTCATAGGTTAGTCAGATAGTTACAGTAAATATTTTTCATATTTGTCAATCTAAAATGCTGTAGAGTTTATTTTTAGACTATTCATAGTTTATTTAGAAATAAGACCTATAATTTCCAGCAGCTGTCATTCTCAGTATAAGGGGTGCTCGTGCCCAAGTGGCGTTCTTATTAACAAAAGCTCTGCTAATTTGCATATCAGTATAAATGTACTATAAATCTCCTTTTGCTGTAGTCTAGATAACATTTTTAAAGGACTATTGCTCATCTTGAGGTGGGAAAAAAAGAAAATTCTTAAAGAAAAGAAAGATCTCTTGGGACCTTGTAACCATGGTAACTAGAAGACACACTTGCTGTAATTTGTTGTAATTTAAAAAATCTAATACTGATTTACTTTTTCCTTCACAAAATATAATGGAATCTCTAATAAAGAATGCACACTAAAAAAGTGTTGTGCTTCTACCTAGTGGTTCAAATTCACTAAAACTGTATTTTGGGAAAATAATATGGTTTATCTGTAATATTTAAATAAGTTTTGTTTTTAGTTGTAAGTCAAAAGATTTTATCAGGATGATGATAACTGTGGTGTTAAGTGAGAGAGTATAGCTCTTGGTTCCCTCCTAGTGAGTACTAGGAAATATTTATGTAGGGCACTTTTAAAAAAGCTCTAATGAAAATTCTGGTTGTACATGCTTGCATGTTCTCCTTTCCCCATTGCATGATAACACTGTATTACTCCCAGATCCTTCCATGTTGTTGTCATATTTCCACTTTGGGAAGTTGTGTTGGAACAGTGCCTAAAACCTGCATCCAATACAGCTAAAAAGGGTGAAAACTAAAAGCTAGCAATTAAAGGGACCCTACCTCTGCAAGCACTGTTCGGGGAGCTGGATGGGAGGTGGTGACTCCTGAAAACCAAGACTCTTCTGGAAACAAGAAAAGAAAGGAAACAGAAATGCTAAGTCAACTCTTCTCAGACTGGAAGAAAGAGTTGCTTTCTCTAATTACACTTTAGAATGGGAGAACTTTGAAGTCAAGGATTAGCAACCTTCCTACTTTGGGATTTAAATAAAATAGCTAATTAGCTCCTATGAGAGTAAAGGAGTCCCATGAAGCTGAGCTTTAGACTTTGTGTTATGACCTCCGAGGATTATGAAGGGTTTGTTTTGGAAGTAAAGGACCATTCTGCGGAAAACTGTAACTCAAGGGAATCCTTGCACAACCTGATTGGAACATGTTGCATCTTTGTGCAGAGGTTGACCAACTGCAGATTTTTGAGAATTAAGGCCCAGATACTGGAGGGGGGAGGTATGGGGGGAAACTTCTGTCAAATGCCTTGTCTTTGAGTGCTTGCTGAACAAAACATATAGTCTCCATATACTTTTCGAAATGGTAATTACCTTGTGAAAGTAAAGAGATTTGTACATTTTGCTCTTACTTCCAAGACAAGAATGATATTTACTGTTCATTCATGAAGAAGAGACAAATTACAAAGTCTCTTCCTATCCTATCCTATCCCTTTCTCTGACATTCTTTGCAAGCCCTCTATCTATTACTACAGTTGTGAAATACTAGCCCTTTTCAGTATCTCAGGTTCACAGGTGGGTTTAGACAGCATATAGCCCTTCCCCCCAATCCCCCCATTTTAGTGTTTGCAAATTTAGTGGCAAAAGCTTTTGAATACTCTGAGGAAAAAAGAGGGTGATCTTCATATCACTATTTCTCACATCCACGTCAGTAATTGATGGCAGTTTGAGAAGCCACCATTAACTTAGAATATCACAACTGAAATGGATATATTTCAATATCAATCAAAATTTCAATATAGAAATAGATTAAATAGTTTCTATGTTGAAGCCTATCCATTTGCAGAATCACCCAAAAGGCAAACTCTCTTTTTATAGAATTTATATGCTTTGAAGTATCTTTCCTTCTATCAAGAGTGAATATGTGATATAAATTCAGGAAGATCAGCTTCTGTAAAATGCTTCTAGATTTTATGAAAGAATCATAATGGAAGAAAACAAAATGATGCAATTAGTGCAAATCAATCAGCCTGCAGCTAGAGGACCTAAGAATATCTTCTACCCATGTTTCTATTCTTCAAAATTTAGCACTTTCTCAAACACAATTTCATTTGGGATTTCCTTACAAATGAAATCTGAAGTGGAGTTCAGTCTCGTATATGACATTTTATCAATATGTTTTTTTGAAAATCACTAAGTCTGTCAGAGAAAAATGTCAACAGGATTTCTCCTGCAGGTACATTTCTGCTATTCTGCTAAGTTCTACCTCTTGTTCTAGTTCTTCTTGGATCTCCTTTTTTATTATGTTCTTTCTAGGGAAAAGGCTTTCTTCTTTGGGAATTATAATCTTGAGACAGCCCAAAATACTGAACTGGTTTAAAAATAACACTCCTTTAATAAAGAGAGACCTGAGTCAAAGGGTAGTATATCATTATGTAATTAAAAAGTATATAAAATATTCATATACACAAGAGAAAAGTTCAGATTTTATTACTGAATCCCTGATTTTTGATGAGGTAAAATTAATTTTGCATGAATGCAGAATTTACATGGAACTTAACTTAAAAAGGAAAAAATATCTTCATTGTACTTTTTGCAAAAATACTTGGAGTTCCTGGCTATTTTTTCAATCCGTCTTAGACTATTTTTATGCTATTCTTATTTCCACTTTGGATGCGTGATTAAATTAAAATAAATTGGTCTCCCTTGCTCTATTGGGATAATCACAGAATCACAGAATGGTTGAGGTTGGAAGGGACTTCTGGAGATCATCTAGTTCAACGCCCCTGCTCAAGCAGGGTCACCTAGAGCACGTTGCACAGGATTGCATCCAGGCGGGTTTTGAATATCTCCAGAGAAGGAGAGTCCACAACCTCTCTGGGCAACCTGTTCCAGTGCTCTGTCACCCTCACAGTGAAGAAGTTTTTCCTCATGTTCAGATGGAACTGTCTGTGTTTCAGTTTGTGCCTGTTGCCTCACGTCCTGTCGCTCGGCACCACTGAAAAGAGTCTGGTCCCATCCTCTCGACACCCTCCCTTCAGATACTTGTACACATTGATAAGATCTCCTCTCAGCCTTCTCTTCTCCAGGCTAAACAGGCCCAGCTCTCTCAGTCTTTCCTCATAAGAGAGATGCTCCAGTCCCCTAATCATCTGTGTAGCCCTTCGCTGGACTTGCTCCAGTAGTGCCACATCCCTCTTGTACTGGGGAGCCCAGAACTGGACGCAGTACTCTAGATGGGGCCTCCCCAGGGCTGAGTAGAGGGGGAGAATCACCTCCCTCCACCTGCTGGCAACACTCTTCCTGATGCACCCCAGGATACCATTGGCCTTCTTGGCCACAAGGGCACATTGCTGCCTCATGCTTAACTTGGTGTCCACCAGCACTCCCAGGTCCTTCTTGGCAGAGCTGCTTTCCAGCAGGTCAACCCCCAACCTGTACTGGTGCCTGGGGTTATTCTTCCCCAGGTGCAGGACCCTGCACTTCCCTTTGTTGAACTTCATGAGGTTCCTCTCTGCCCACCTCTCCAGCCTGTCCAGGTCCCTCTGAATGGCAGCACAGCCCTCTGGTGCATCAGCCACTCCTCCCAGTTTTGTATCTTTGGCAAACTTGATGAGGGTTCACTCTGTCCCTTCATCCAGGTCACTGATGAAGAAGTTGAACAAGACTGGACCCAGGACTGACCCCTGGGGGACACTGCTAGCTACAGGCCTCCAACTAGACTCTGTGCCACTGAGCACAACTCTCTGAGCTCTGCCATTCAGCCAGTTCTCAATCCACCTCACTGTCCACTCATCTAGCCCACACTTCCTGAGCTTCCCTATGAGGATGTTATGGGAGACAGTGTCAAAAGCCTTGCTGAAGTCAAGGTAGACAACATCCACTGCTCTCCCCTCATCTACCCAGCCAGTCGTTCCATCATAGAAGGCTATCAGATTGGTTAGGCATGATTTCCCCTTGGTGAAGCCATGCTGACTACTCCTGATCACCTTCTTGTCCTCCACATGCTTGGAGATGGCCTCCAAGATGAGCTGCTCCATCACTTTTCCAGGGATGGAGGTGAGGCTGACTGGCCTGTAGTTCCCTGGGTCCTCCTTCTTGCCCTTTTTGAAGGCTGGAGTGACACTGGCTTTCTTCCAGTCCTCAGGCACCTCTCCTGTTCTCCATGACCTTTCAAAGATGATGGAGAGTGGCTTACCAATAATGTCCGCCAGCTCCCTCAGCACTCGTGGGTGCATCCCATCGGGGCCCATGGATTTGTGGGTGTCAAGTTTGCTTAAATGATCTCTAACCCACTCCTCCTCCACCAAGGGAAAGTCTTCCTTTCTCCAGACTTTCTCTCTTGCCTCCACGGTCTGGGGTTCCTGAGGGCTGGCCTGAGCAGTAAAGACTGAAGCAAAGAAGGCATTCAGTAACTCTGCCTTCTCTGCATCCTTTGTCACCAGGGCACCCACCCCATTCAGCAAAGGGCCCACATTTTCCCTAGTCTTCCTCTTGCTACCGATGTCTTTGAAGAAGCCCTTCAAATAAATAAATGAATAAATAAATAGATAAAGCCTCTCTGTCTCATATGACCTTTCTCCAGAAGAAAGCTCTTGCATTATTGTGTTTTGACAGAGGGTCTGACTTCATACAAACATTTCTTTTTAAACAACCATAACCAGAAGCTCCAGGAACTACTGAAAGTATAGATTTGTGTAGAACTAGAGAGGAAAATATATTTTCTGAAAAGAGTATTCAAAGCATTTGTTTTCTCTATAGCTCTTAGCTGGAATATGCCTTGATCCTGACAGCCTTGGCCCTGGAATGAAATGAATGTGGATAGTCTTCTATAGTAGGTTTTACCATACTCAGTTTCATGAATGATAAGCAGTTAAAAGTTGTCTAAACCAATTACCACTTATTCTCCAAGCCCGGGAGTTAACATCCTGTTTGGGAAACAAGTAGTATCTCCGCAAGGTGCTACCTTTGCTCCTATGGGTTCAGTACCACCCAGCACTCTCCTTCCTTCCTGGGGAAGGAGATATGATATCAGTGAGGTAAATCTTGGAGACCAGTTCAGGTCAGATGAATGTGGAGAGGAAAGGAGGGATGGGAGGAAAGTACTCTTTTTTTTCCAGTTGTGGACAAGGTGTATGGGAAAGCAAAGGCCAGAAAGAGTGGGAGAATATGAACTCAGCAAGAAGAGGACTGGAGTCAGGAGCTAGAAGTAGAGATTAGAATGGCAGCAGAAGGGGGCATCAAGGATAAGGTAACTGAACAGTCATCAGCAGCATGAATGACTGGATGGGGCAGAAGTTCAGCAAGTCTGAAGATGGCACTAAATTGGAGAGAATAGTTGAACTGATGGAGGACAGGGCTGCCGTACAGAGGGATTTAAAAAAAATTAGAGAAGTGGGCTGACATATGTCTTGAAAGACAATATCTTGTATCTGGGATGGAATAACCCAGGCAGCAGTACAGTCTGTGGACTGACTGGGTAAGGGCAGCTCTGCAGAAAAGAAGCTGGAGGTCCTGGTGGACACCAAACTGAACATGTATCAGCAGTGCAGCTTTGTGACAATGGTGGTCAACTGCATATTAGTATCCCCATATAATAATGGGCTATATTAACAAGACTGTAGCCAGCAGGTCAAGGAAAGTGATTATTCTTCTCAGCCAAGGACTAGTGAGGTCAAATGTAGAGTACTGAGTTCAGTTTTGGGATTCCCAGTACAATGGAGAGATTGAAAACATTAGAGAATTCAGAGGAGAACAACTGAGATCATTAGGGGGCTTCAGGACATGACCTATAGGAGAGACTGAAGCAGCTGGATTTGTTTAGCCTAAAGAAGAGAAGAAAATGGTAGGGAATATAACTTCTTTCTTCTGCTACCTAATGTGGGTTAGAGAAGACAGGAACAGTCTTTTCTCAGCAGTGCACTGCAAAAGAATGGTTGAAAGTTGCAGTAACAGAAATTCCAATGAGACATGAGAAAAAACAAGTCGTACCGAGAGTGGTTCGACAGGAACAGGTTGCTCAAAGAGGCTGTGGACTCTTCATCCTTGGAGATTTTCAGAACTTGGCTGGACTCTGTGCAATCTGATCTAACTTTGAAACTAGCCCTGGTTTGAGCATGGATTTGAACTAGATGACCTTCAGAGGCTCCTTCCAACTTAATTGTTCCTATGTTTCTACGTTTCTGTCACTATCTAAAAAGGATTTTTTTTTTAAGTTTATCAGTTGTGATTTCAAGCCACAATTCTATACGTATGAGAATTCCACAGCTGAATCAAGTCAGAGGTGCAGACTTTAATATGTGTGCCTTTGCATTTCTGACTTACTAGCAAGAAGTAATTGAAACACCTGCTTCAGAAAAAGTGAAACACCTGGGCTTTTCTATTACAGTATATTTTAGTACGCTTGCCTTGAAGTATTGAGCTACTATAGGCAAATTATACCTCACTCAGGGCATAATGACTGTATATAGGCAATAAATGTTTTGCTGGCCTGGCGTTTGGGTATAGCTGACAATCTTGTATTCTGACACTACTGCACAGATGGCACTACATTTCAGGAAGTTATATCATGGGCATCTGAAATTTTTGACCTGGTAGAAATTTTCTTTAAAAGAGGTTAACTTCTTGTGTCTCTACTTTTTTACAATACATTAAAATATGATCTTTCTAGGGATGAACTTTTGCCAACTAAGTAAAGTACAGGAGGGCAGTTGATTCCCATTTGTGTCTTGAAAAGATTTTTATCCAATATACCACAATAGGTTGTAGTAAGATACACCCATCACTGGCCCTGCCAGCTAGTCAAGCTGACATCAGTCAGTCAGTGCACACTGTGGTGCAATCTGCTGTAAAGTTGTGAATACAGTGAAAGTGAACTATTGCAAAAATAAATAAATAAATAAATAATAAATAATTGCTAAACTGTTATTCACTTAGAACTGTACAAATACTACTGACTGATTCACATCCCTTTTATGTACCACTGTGTACTCTGTACTAAGCCATTACCCTATTTTGGGGGAGGTCGCTAGTGGTTAAGAGTATATTATTCTTCAGGGAAATGAATATGGTTCTCCCAGGGAAAATAGGTTTTTATATTACTGGAGGTTAGTTTCTAGAGCACTGCTGTATAATAAGAACTTAATGCTATGTTTTGTTTCTGGGGAAATACTACTGCTCCAAGCTCCTTTCCTGCCCTGACTTGGCTGAAAAGTTTTCCCTCATCTTTAGCCAGTCTGTTTTCCTAAAGTGCTAGCATTTGAATGGGAGTTATCAAGGTTTAAAAACCTTCTATTGTTCCTGGTCTAGAAGATGCATTACATGGCCGTTTACTATATGCTCTGAGACATTTAATGATGCAGCATCTCCATACCCTCAATTAGAATTCTATTTGTGTATAGGGAGATTCCCTGAATTGTCATATCCTCAAATCGCATCTCCTCCGTTACATAAATGAAGTGTAAAAATGGCTTACAGTTCCTTCAAGATGCACTGCTGTATAGTGAGCTGCTCATAAAATTACTGAATAGAATGAATGGATTAAGAACATTCATGCTGTTACTTTCAGTGGATTAAATCTCTGTGCTTTTTATTTCAAGTTAATCAGCACTTTGTACTGCAAGCCGAAAAACCAAAATCCTTGTTCACTGGGTCTCAATAGCAGGAATCATGATTATGCCAAAGAACTTTCATTGCCATTAATAAACAGCTGAACTTTTAGAAATGCCAAATTGCACTTCCTAAACAAGTACTATTTTTGTTCTTTTTAAAGTGAACATAAAGTTTTATTAAATGGTGTATTCAAAAGTTTAGAATTGAAAAAGTTTCGCAAATAAATCTAAGCTGTTACTCATTCTGTCTAAACTGTAGCATGCACTCTCTGTAATACACCTTAATATACTCCCACATACAATATTAATTTTTGCTGAAGGTGGCTGGGTGATATAGTGTTTTTTGTTTTCAAATTGCATGTCTTAATAAAGAAAGATTTTGCTTTGGCTTACTGAAGGCACAAAATGTCGTACTACTCTGTGTTTAACCCCGCAATACTTAAGCCCACAAGGAATATTTTTCAGAAAGATAGAAGATATACAAATCTTGAACTATAATAAAAGCCCTTGTGTAACATTAACTCTGACCTGCTGTATCAAGTGCCTGTTGTAGCTATTATTAATGGTGAATGGCATGTATTATCTTAAATATATTGTAACTTTTCCATTGTAATGCATACTTACAAACTGTAAAGAGTGTTTTGAAAACTAGGAACTTACTAATTCTTCCTAGCAGAAGGAGATATAACATTGACTGTGCCCTTTTTATGAAAGGGTAATACACTTCAATTATTTCCTCTAATAAAAGCTTGCAAATGTGCCACATCAGTATGAAAACTTGAAGAATGATGAATAGATGATTCTGAACAGGTACATGTGTCTAATACCAGTCATATCAACATTTACCAGATCTTTTCAGTGTTGCTTATTTCATCAGACTAATGGCTGAGTATTAGCTTTTAAGGATTTTAAGGCAAGGCATGTGATGGAAACTACAGTGGTCCAGAAATACTGTGGGAGCTGGCATCATTCCTACTTTACCCACATGCCATATCCCTCTGTTCATCCCTCTCTTCTAGCGGGAAATGTTTCCTTTGTCAAACGCCTTGAGACTGCATCCCTGCCCTTTCCTTGAGCCACCTTTGCCATGACTTTTCTACTGTCAGTCTGTATCTTAAGCCACAAAACTAAAGGCTCTGTCCACATCATGCACAAGTAATTGACCTTTTTTTCAAATGACCGTGGGTAAAGGTCTGGGGACTGTGACACTCACCCATCCCAAAACACCAGCTGCCATCCCCGAGTGAGTCTTTCCCCTTGCTCTCCAAAGTGAAAAGTTGCTTGTGAGAATCAAAATTTTAGTTACTGTGATTCCTGGTGTAGGGCCACAACTGACAGTGTTTATGTTTCTGAACTATATTGTCTCTTATTCAGGATGTTTTCCTAGCTTGAAAATTTACCTAGGACATAAAAAATAATTAAATGGTTTGTAAAACCAAACTATTTCATGTATAATCTAATGAAGCCTCCACATAGGTTGCCGGAATTTAAATACTAGAATTTTGAATCTCTGTCAGTCAAACTGAAAGCTGTTGTATTCTCCTCAAAATAGGGACAAACTCCATGTAAGAAGCATTAACTAATGGTCAGACTAAAACCCCCCTATATTTGACACATTCATTGTATGAGGCAATGTGACGATGCAGTGCTGGAGATCACATTCAGCAGAATTGAGAATGGATCGCTAAATTCTCAGTTCAGATTTTAATAAAAAGAGAAAATAGGTATTAATTTGCTCATACAACACAGCTAGCCAGTACTAATGTGGGGTAATGGCAATCATCCTTTTAACCCCAACTTATCCTCAGCAAACCTCTGCACAGAAGTATTAACAGCTGCCAGGAAAGATAAGAACAGAACACATTCTTCTGGCTTATAGCTTGGTGTGCTTCCCCTAGGCTACAGGGAATTTATTTCTTGGAAACATATAGCTGAAAGGTACTAATTCTGTCCTGACTAACCAGTGTAACAGAACAGACAGTGGGATTTGACTGAAGACCTGATACTTCTGAATTGTGAAAGCCTTGATGTACCTTTTCCTTCTAACCATTAAGCATCCATGTTGCATTAACCACAATTAAGCTCTTGAAATTTTTGTCTTTATCTGTGCTTGATGTAATATTCTGCTAACCATTTCCATTTTGGAGGGAAAATAAGTATCACAACTAGCAGGATCTCATATCTGTTTCTTCTCTCCTATTCAGTGGCAAAGTTTATTTTTTTCTTTTCTTTTATATTTATATTTATATTTATTTTATTTTATTTTATTTTATTTGTTGCTCCTCTATTATCCTTTCCCTTGTACATCTCAAAGGCTACAAATATAACAAATATTACAGGATAGATCATTATCAGCTTGATTTTATCCTCGCTCTCTCAGTTTGTCATATCTCTGTATAATTGCTGTTAAAGTCATGACAAATGGGATCCATTCAATTCCCAGATCCATGGAAGGGCAAAATCCCCCTGGAAATTTTTATCACCCTATCACAAGTCATAGTGTCATCTTCATCGCAAGGTGTTAAGCTTGCAAAGTCAGTGCTGTTTTCCCTGATTTTAGCAGCTGTATTCTGAAAGCTGTGGCTGCAGGTGTGGTTTTTGACGCTACTCCTCACCACTTCCCAGAGGCTTGCAGGCTTTTAGATCTGCCAGCATAACAACACGTGTTGTTGCTCTCTAACCAATTTCTATCAAAATAAAACAGCATTAACAGTAAGGCTTCATTGAACCAGACCATACTGACAAATTAAAGACTGATAGCACATACAGTTACATCAACAGACCCATGCTACAGTGTGTTAGTGGTGACGGGCAGTGGGGCCTTTACCCCTTTAACCCAGCTCAGCTTTAGACAGCATATCTTGTGCTATCACGAGCCATCATAGCTTTTGTAACTTTTTGTTTGCATGTGCACTTGAAAAGTGTCACTGATGTGGTTTACAGTAGGTCAAGTAATGTTTAACTGTAGCACTTTGCCAGCTCTGTTTACAGTCCATGGGATATACCTGATGCTTCTTTACCAAAACACCTAAGCACCTACGTATTTAAAGATAGGAGCTTTAGGATATCATCATCCAAAAGCCATTAGAAGCAATGGAGAGTCCTGTTTGCTTCAAGCTTGAACAGGCCCCTAATCGGACATGCCATTTTGGTGCCATGGTATTGATGAGATGGGGGAAGAAGCTGAGCTGTTGCAGATTAGTCAGGGCAGCTTACTGTGTTTATGCTCCAAAGCATGTATGCAGATGCCAAACCAGAAGGGGTCGACTCTTTATTTTCTTTCTTCTTCTTTTTGCTGAGGGACAGGCTGCCAGAAGCAAAAGGCAAGTAAAGTTATAGTATAAGCTAGGTTTGAGAAAGCTGTTAAGAAGTTGCTCAAAATCTCTATCTTCCAAAAATATTACCAAAAATTTGTTGAATAAACTAAAGTCTGTCTTTCGAGAAATTTTTAATGTTCCTAAAAGAACTCTTCTCTGATACGAAATGTCAAGAACAGAGCTTGGTTAGTGTTTGTGGTAAATATTGCATTTTGATGCTATTCAGCTGAATGACAATTCACTCAAACATTGGATGAATAATGGCACAAGTTACCACTAGCAGATACCTTTTAAATTCCTGTTTTATGTATCACAGCATAACAATACTTTCTGCTTGACCCATGACCTTCCATTTACTGCTTATGGCTGCGTGGGCAACTTATTAAATTACTCGGTCAAAAATACTTCCCAGATAATAAAGAAATTATATGAACTATGTTGCTTTGAACACAATTACTTTTTTTTTTTTTTAAGTGATCTTATGCAGAGCACCCAACAGAATTTAGCACCTTGCATTCATCCAGAGCAATTCCCATGCCTTGCTGTTACAGATGCTTGTGCAGCCAAAACTACTCAGCTCCCCCAATACTAGACTCAGCAAATGATGTGTGCAGAACTCCAGCAGATGGGCCTATTCTTTTCTGATGATGCATGTTATCTTATGAACCATTTTATAGCTCCTGTGTCTTCAGTTTGGCACCATAATAGATAGACTATAAAGAGGCTAACCATGTAGTTCAGCTCTTCACTTCAAAAAGGTGAAAAGTATAAAGAAAAATAAATAAATAAGTAAAGAGAAGATGCCACATCCCTTTATTTCAGTGACGGCATGGGAGGTTTATGCCTGCTGAGTTCTACCTTTTTTTGCAGCATCCCCAAATAAAGAAAAAAGTATATTCATTTAAATAATGAACACTTCTGTGGTCAGATCTTTTTGTTGGCTGCACTGAATTCCCTTCTGTTCTCCTAACTCACCTGGCCATTGTTTGGGGAGTTTCTGAGATGTGGTTAAGTTCACCGTGAACACAAAAAATTTTAATCATTGCTGGGACATCTTTAATAAATGCAATTAAATCTCACTTAAAAACACTAAGCTTAAGATCTGTTCAGGACCTACCTGCCCTCATTAAAACTCTAGTTAACCTGCTTGTTTCCATCATCAAATATAAATGTGTCCTTTGCAGCAAGAAGATAACAATGCTAGGAAAATTTGTAAAGTAGGTATGAAATGAAGAGATTTGAAAGATAGTAGTAGCTAATAAAGAATAGAACAGAAACATAAGAGACAAACATGCAAACAGCAGCTTTAGAGAATCTCATCTCATCTCATATGTCAAGCAAACAGTAGCAAGATTATTCAAATGGATATGCACCTCTCTCGTTCAGAATATTTTAGATTATTTAAAACAATCTTCTTCTGTTTGGAAAGAAAACAATGTTGATGTTTTTCTTCACATTCCAAACACTACTGTTTGAAATAATGTCTTCCAGGATACACCAAAAGTGGATTAGGCATCACTTGATTAAAGCAAACTTTGACTGAAATAATGTTTTGACTCTGGATTTTGTGATAGCAGGGCTATGGGCCAGGACAGGGGTTTGGGGGCTTAGTAGCTCTGACAGCTCTCTAGTAGCTACTGTAAGCTCTGATTCATTCTGCTTTGCTAATAGGGATGTTCTGCCATCACTTGATGTTAAAAAAATAGTCCTATAATTGGCAGCATCAATTGTCTGGAGACTGAGAAGGAGGAATTTTAAATATATCTCTTCAGGCTAAAAGAATACTCAATGTTTATTTCAGTTTAATAGAGATATGCTAACAAGACTCATTATTCTAATGTTGTGGAAGATTCATTTTCTTTCCCTTTTTGTGCTTTTTTTTGGGTTCAGAATGTGTTCAAAGTACTAGCTAAAAGCCCAGTCTTGGCTGCTGTCGTGTATTCTGCTTTTGAGGGCTGTGGGGTGTTCTTGGGAGCTGGGGTGAACATCTGTCCAGATTGCTTTAGACTTCCTTAATTTTTGAATCTATACAGGTATACTTCTTGATTTTACAAAGACCAGGCAATTCTTCTTATTTGATCCTGGACACTTCCAGTCTGGTTCCTTAAAGGCAGGGAGTGCAAGGACACACCCGGAGAAAAGTCTCTGGGCCTTTCAGAACAGCTCTATTGATATTGTGTGATAGAGGCAAACAGCATTTATTGTAAAACAGCTTCTTCAGGGCTCCCATCCATGCTTTGTGGCTGCAGCAGGAGTAGGAGAGAGGAGCTGGCATCTTTTCCCTTACTCCCAACTGTCAAAATCCTCCTACATCCTTGTGTTTTCACCAGAACTTTCCACCGCATACTCACCCATCACTCGGCCTCTGCAGCATATGTCCTTCCAAGCATTATGGAGTTTTCATGGCTTAATAAGCCTTTTCATGTTTCAAGACGAAGTATCAGCTTTCTACCTTTCTAGAACAATTTTGACAGCTATAAGATTCTATAGATTGCAAGAACACAAAATATAATCCAACTTGAAACTGTTGCAATCCCTGTGTGCATAGGGAAGAAAAAAAATCTGTCTGTTTAAATACCAAAATCTTTGGTAAAATGATGTTTTATCATTTTAGGGACAGTTTGAAGCAACAAAGTCAAATAATATAGAGTAAAAAGCTTTTCAGCCTTTAATCCTACAACTGTACCTCTGTATTTCAGTTGACACAGAGCAATGTATTGCTATGTAGTGGGTAACCAAAGAATCAGAAAGGTGATTCAGTCACAAAAGCAATAACTAGTCTTTCTTTTCTCGTCTCATAATCTTCTGCTTATGTTCTGAAGCAAAATTAAATAAATAAATGAAGTAGAAATTTGGAGAAAAAAATAAAATCAAGAAGTTGCACATTTTATCATTTACGTCTTTTTAGTCTCTCATGATGACTATATTTTTATATTTATTGACTATATTTTTATATTTATTCTTGACTCAGAGTTACAATTAGAGAAGAAAAAGGGTTGTAAGTTCTTCTTTTTGACAGGTTAAAACAGTTAGAACCCCCCCCCCCTTTTTTTTTTCTTTTCTTCTTTTCCCAGTGTTTGCAATTGACTTTACTTTGAAACTCTATATTGGGCAAATAGGAAGATGAAGATAAAAAGAGGGGAAGAAATCACAGAAATGCTGACTGTTAGATTACTGGATTCCCTTGTGCACCTGTGTGGATAGTCCACCACACCCAATAAGCGGTAAAGAGTCTGTCTTCTTCTTATAATAATAATAATAACATGAAGGAGAAGGAAGAGAAGGAGTAGGAGAAGGAGAAGGAGAATTGACTAAGCCGTAGAATCCCCATTATGGAAGGGGAGCAGAAATGACCCAAAGACAGATAAACCTGTCAAAATATCTTCCTTTTGTTTCATTATCACTAGGAAATTCTCTCCTGAAAATGCTCAATGTTACTTTAAATCCATTATTTTCTCTGAATTTGAACCAAGCGTAATTTGTCTAGGTTATTTGGTAGTAAATACCTCTCTTTTGGACCCAGTTTTTGCCAGTTATTCTTGTGAAAGTTACAGAAGTTCACCATGCAAACCTTAATTTTTGAATTTCTTAACCACTACTTGTTTAATATGGTACTTGTATGATCATTTTTCCAAAAATTTCCTAAAGAAATTTGCCCTCCAGATCTTGGATCCTAGTAATCAATGCCAGTGATACTTACAATTTGTCATGTTTCATCAAGGTACAGATTCTTTCCATTGTTTCACCTCATACTCACACACTGTCAATGAAACCACTGCTGTTCACAGAAATGCCATAACAAAATATATTATCAGTGAGAAATTTTACATAGTGAAGGTAAAGCCATTTTGATTGGCAAATTATCTACAAAAGATTTCACTGGTTATCAGTTTGTGAGGGATTCCAAATTCAACACATCTGTTTTAGAGTTGTATTTTGCTGCCAAACATTTTAAAACCTCTGATATCCTGAAAGGTATCAGTCTGAAGAGCACTTATAAGGTGTTTTCCTGTGAGCATTGTCTTCAGTATTTGCTATTTGTACTCTATGATTAGCATGCTAAGTCATATGATAATCTTCCATGATTTAAATTTATATAAAGGTGAAAGATTGGACACAGTGTCTTGGCAAATCTTCCCGGGGGGAAAAAAAAAACAAAAAAAAAACAAAAAAACCCCAATACTTCTTATTAGCTTGGTAAGGAATAAAATTAGCTGGATTAGCTACTAGTTACATCATTATAAAAAACAAGATGTCAACAAACTGTTTTGGGAGAGACTCTTCTGTAGCTCTGTTTTTATTTGTAGCCCTATAAAGAGTTACTGTGCAGGTTCCTATTATTACATGAGGATGAATGGATCTCTTAAGTTTTTATTTTGCTGTTTTGTTTTGCTATTTTTATTTGTTTATTATATTTAGTATCTTTGTAGAAGACCTAATCATGGCTCAAGACCATCTGTAAGAATACAAAAAAAAAAAAAGATGGTCTCTGCCCTTAAAGTCTGACTGCATGTGAGGAAATCGCCCTGTCAGAGAAGAAGGAAGAGGCAAGGCTGATGAATGTGATAGGCAGTATGTTAACAGTCTAATGGTAATCAAATTTTTTGTTGGCTTCAAAGCAATGACAAATTTTACCAAAAGACATAAAGAAGAATAATAAGGCAGTTCTACACATGTTTACAAGGAAATCTTCTTAAGTTTGAAAGGCAAAATAGGAGAAAGCAATAGGTATTTTTAAAAACAGTAAATGGATGGAGGCTTGGATCATGAGCAGTGGCAGAAGTCAGTCTTTGATACTGATGAGAGAGAAATGATCTTGACAGTGGAAGCTTATATTTGAGTGAATAGTGAAGGAAAAGCAACAAGTAGCATACAGTGAAATGGAAGCCACTGAGCAATTGAATGAAAGCAAAGATCCTTGCAGCACTATCATGAATAGAACCAAGATCACATGCATTAAGGCCAGAGAAAAGGATGGTAAAGTAATTGAGACATGAGATGACAAAATTCTTTATAATTTTTATTTGCCATATACAGATGGAAAGTCAGAAGATACACGGATGGGTACATGATGTTATGTGGTGAGATTCTGCAAGGTTAAAGCTAAGAATGTGCTTATGTCTTTGCAGGATAATGTCTGATTTAATATCTTAATTAATGATTTCAAAGAAGTAAACAGCATGTTAATGAAATTCATAGATAACAAAAGTTGACAGGAGATGCAAATGTATTTAGGAGGGAGACATTACCCAAAGACTGGAAGAACTGGTTAGTGAAAAAGGATTCAAATGGACATACAGTAAAGCAGGATTGTTTATGAGATATTGGAAGGTTAAAAAAGGGTCCCAACATAGTTAAAGATTGAGTATCTTTAGGTCAAAGTATGTGGCAGAAGTGTGGAAAAGATTCTAAGGGGTAATTTGAGAATTTGCTGCAGATCTCCGGTGTCAGGCCTATAGAGAGTTCCTTATAATATTGGTAGTATTACTGGAATAAATGTCCTATGGGATATTTGATGTTGCCTGATAAAAATTAGAGGACAAGTTCTATAAATTATAATAGGGCTTACATATTCTTGACCACATAATCAATCTACCAACAAAAGAATACATTTTATTGCATATTGACAAATCATTGTAGAAGACCTATTGATTAAAAACAACTTTGCATGTCAGTGTTCCTAAGATGGTTCAAACTGAATTAGATAAAGAATGCATAGAATCTATAACAGAAGTTCTTAATTTTAAGAGAGAAAATGTTAATAATTATATGGACTATCTATTGAAGCTAAGTGTACTAAACAGTCCCAGAATTTGAACATCAGGAGTGCTCAGAATTTCCTTAAGCCATAAATGTAAAAGACATCTGAGCCAAGGGCATTAAGTATAGGCAGATAGCTAAAATAAGTAATTTTCCTTCATGTGTTTTTTTGTGTTTGTTTATTTTAAACTGATCAATATGAAAACTACATGTTAGAATTCAGGACACATGAGGAATGGGAGAATTGCCAAATATCAAGTCAAGCTTCATCATACAAAAAGTAATTAAAAGCAGAGGTTTTTAGCCATGTGAAATTGAGAACAAAAAAAGGAAGGAAGTACTCTTCTGCTAGGAACACAGGAATTATGCTAGACATTAAAAACAGGTTCTTTTGGTCCAAAATCTAAATGAGAATTTTCTCAAAACTTTCAGCAAAGACAATGGTATGAGAAACGGAGACACAAAATAATGAAAATAAAGACATAGAAATGTGATTTATTGCTTTACAGGAAAAATCAAAAAAAACCCCCCCAAAACTGTGCTTAAGATGGAGGAGATTAGATATTCTTCATCCCAGAATTATGAAGAACCATATTTGAAACCACAGGTCTAATGATCAACCTATCCTCAACCAACCTATCCCAGCTGACACCCTATACTAGGAGAACAATGGTAAATCTTTCATTTAAAAAAGTAGATGGAGACATAAATGATTTGGGAGGGTGGGTTCATCTGGCCTTAATAGTATGTAAAGTTTTAGAACAAATTTCAATTGAAATTATCATTAAATATATGAAGGCAGTTAGAAATGGGACAAAACACAACATGTTTTTAACTGCAATTTTTCTTTGCTAATAATTTTCTAGGCAAATGACATGCAGGAGAGCTCATCTCTTTGGAATTTAGTTAAATATTTGATACAGTGCCAAACAATAAATTAAAAATAGGATTACTACAAGAATTTTAATGTGTTGTGAGGAAATGACTAAAGGGGAGAAAACCACATGTGATATTGAAAAGGATAAGCTTTACTGGAGTGGAAGAGGGTTATTGCTGGAGATCTTTAAGAATTGGTTTGCAAGGGTTCTTATTTAATATTTTTGTTAACGACTTTAGTCCAAAAGGTAGGAGCACATTGCTGATATTTGTTGATGGCACAAAGAAAAAAATGAATTCAAAGTATAAATTGTGCAAGAAAGCTTCCCAAAAGAATCAGAAAACCTACCTAGTAGAGGATACCAAGAAGTCAAAGAAACAAAACTGAGAGGATATATGATTGTTTTCTGTAAATCCACTAGGAGGGTAAGTACAGGGAGGGAAAAAATTACAAAACTAAAAGGTAGTTATACCAAAAGAACAAATTGGATATAAGCTGTCCATTAATTATTTTCAGATGGAAATTATAAGCTTTCTAACCATGACAGCTTTTTGTGTTTCTTAAAAAGCTTCCCATCACAAATAGCAAAATAAGAAACTAACTGCTCTTAAGATAGTACATATTTAGTTCACAAGATAAGTTACATGGAGTAGCAGCAGTAGACTATAGTCAGTAATCCATAAATTCTTTTTCAATCCAATGTTCTTGTAACCAGTGGGAAACATGATACAAATATCTGAAAGAGATTTCATTTTTCCTTTCCATTACTGATTTTAATGTGGTGCCTAGTGAGAACATTACTGTAAGAGTGCTGGAATATAATATCAAAAACGATAAAATTCCTCTCTTCCTTTTGGCTCTGGAATAGCTTTTTAAGAAAAGTGATGGTAGCTTCATCTCTTGGGACTTTTAAAACTAGATTCAATGCACTACTGAAGAAAAATACTGTAGGGAACAAACCAACAGGAAAGACTGTGACCTTGAAGACAAGAGTCTTAATAAGCATTTTTTTCCTTCCCTGATTCCTGGAGTCCCAACCCTTCTAATGTTTGTTCTCCAGGTTTATCCGCAGTGCTATTGACATACTTAATGCAGACAGATTAGAAAAGTAGCTAACGTGAGTGTTCAGTAGCTATTTTCAGAGTTAAGGCATTTTCTATTTCCCTTTTTTCTTTTAATTACAACAGCCACTCGTCTATAAATTGTGCATGCCCTTTGATTGTTGGTGGGAGATTTAATTTCTGGTTGAATATTCTGTTGAATATTCATTCTGATTGAATATTTGACTCAAAGAATATAACAATTTCTGGGAACTAATAGTGAATACCCAAGAATTATTGAGGAAAATCTAGAACTACAGTTCTTTCTTTCTTGGGGTTTTGTTTGTTTGGTTGGTTTTGGGTTTTGGGTTTTTTTTTTACTAGGAAACCATAAAATGGACAAACTTGTCCATGAAAAATAAATGCATTCAGTTATCTGTGAGAAGCCCTACTTACAAATAAAAGTGAAACACCTTCTAAAACTTTTCTGAACATAATCGGTATTGCTTTGGGAATAAAAGTTGAAAAATCCCTAGACTGTCACATCAGAAATATCTGCTTTTACTGTCATAGAGGAAAGAGTATGTAAACTGTAAAGTGTGCTCAGCCTGTAGACTTCTGGAGTCATTGCCTTTTAGGTAAAGCTACCCGAGGCTGTTGTTTCACAAGTTACAATGTGCTAGCAGACCATTCAACATTCACAGAGCCTTTTAGACTGACGGTGTTTCATCAGAAGCCAAACAGTCCATATGTGCATTTTAGCTTTCAGAAGCATTTATGCTGTGGGGATCAGTTCTGCACTGGGATGGAAAAGGAAGTAGATTATAACTTAACAAGACTTCCCTTTATCAGCCCCTTCAACAATTTTGTACAAAAACCTGATCCCACAGGATCAAGATTTTACAACACTTTTTTTTTTACACTTGAACAAAGGTAACCAAGTTAATACATTACATTAGGATAATTGATTGAATTCTCACTTTGAAAATCCAATTCTGAAAGAGAAGATAAATTCTTTGTGAGCTTTTATTATTGCTGGTGGGTGGAAGGAGAAATTTTCACTTCCTGGAACCAACACTGAACCGGTGAATAGGTCCAGCTAATTCTACAGGTGACTTTGTAAATTGCCACTCTGGCATAAAATGAGAATAAAACTTTATTCTTGCTTTCACTGCACCTGTTATAAAGACACTCTTTCCTATCTTGAAGAGTCAGACACAGTTTTAAGAAAACACTCTGGCTTTGTTTTAAAGTCTATGAGACTGTATTTAGAGTCATTAGAGACATACAATATCACAAACAATGCCAATTTTTATGTTCTTTATAGAGCACTGTAGAGTTCACTGTGGTCAACAGGAAGTAGTATAGTTGCTGTTACTTAATGGCACCATTTTCAGTAAGAGAGAGTCACTAGGCAAAGTACTGTTAGGTGTATTATAAATTTAACAATAACATATTATTACATGTGGAAATGGTCTAGAAATACTCCGTTTAATAAGTACATCTTGTTAGTTAACACACAATTATGTTAATGCAATAGAATTGGAGAGTAATTTAAATGTAATTATCATTTTAGGGCTTAAAAGATAAATCGTACAGAACATGGAACTTGTTTTCATAGAGTATGTCTGAAATACTGTTTTACCTTTGAAATTCATTTTGTAAAATAGAATAGGACAAAAGTCATTTGTAAATCAAAATACAATCATCCTGCTCGATGGTTCCATTCTGTTCCAAGCTTAGACTTGCACAATTAATAAAATGAGAAAACATATCTGTGACTGAGATTCAGAGAAATCAAATCCACAGACTCACAGAAAGGTTGAGGTTGGAAGGGACCTCTGGAGATCATCTAGTCCAACCTCCCTGCTCAAGCAGGGTCACCTAGAGCAAGATGCCCAGGACCCTGTACAGATGGTTTTTGAATATATCCAAGGAAGAAGACTCCACAACCTCTATGGGAAACCTGCTCTAGTGCTCAGTCATCCTCACAGTAAAAAAGTTTTTCCTTAGATTCAGACAGAACTTCAGGGTGTTTCAGTTTGTGCCCGTTGCCTCTCGTACTGTCGCTGGGCACCACTGAGAAGAGTCTGGCCACATCCTCTTTACACCCTCCCTTCAGATACTTGTACACATTGATAAGATCTCCTCTCAGCCTTCTCTTCTCCAAGCTAAACAGGCCCAGCTCTCTCAGCCTTTCCTCATCAGAGAGATGCTCCAGTCCCCTAATCATCTTTGTAGCCCTTCGCTGGACTTGCTCCAGTAGTGCCACATCCCTCTTGTACTGGGGAGCCCAGAACTGGACGCAGTACTCCAGATGGGGCCTCACCAGGGCTGAGTAGAGGGGGAGAATCACCTCCCTCGACCTGCTGGCAACACTCTTCCTGATGCACCCCAGGATACCATTGGCCTTCTTGGCCACAAGGGCACATCTCTTGCTCATGCTTAACCTGGTGTCCACCAGCACTCCCAGGTCCTTCTCTGCAGAGCTGCTCTCCAGCAGGTCAGCTCCCAGCCTGTATTGGTGCCTGGGGTTATTCCTCCCTAGGTGCAGGACTCTGCACTTGCCTTGGTTGAGCTTCATGAGGTTCCTCTCTGCTCATCTCTCCAGCCTGTCCAGGTCCCTCTGAATGGCAGCACAGCTCTCTGGTGCATCAGCCACTCCTCCCAGTTTTGTATCTTTGGCAAACTTGCTGAGGGTTCACTCTGTCTCTTCATCCAGGTCATTGATGAATAAATTGAACAGGGCTGGACCCAGTCCTGACCCCTGGGGGACACTGCTAGTTACTGGCCTCCAGCTAGACTTTGCGCCACTAATCACAACCCTCTGAGCTCTGCCATTCAGCCTGTTTTCAGTCCACCTCACTCTCTGTTTATCTAGCCCGTACTTCATCAACTTGCCTATGAGGATGTTATATCATGGGTTCAATTTTGCTATTTTACTAATGTGTAACCTAATAATAAATAATTTTAGCTATTGATTATCAGCATTTGATTACCCAACATTAAATTTCTTATCAAGGTCACTTCAGTATCTGTCTATATATATGCATGTCATTTATTTTTAGATAGATAACTGTACAAATTTAGTGCATCTTACTGTCATGATTAGTGTTTCTTCTTATAGCATAATATCAACATGATTTTATTACTAAATTGCGTATGCTTGAGACTCATTCTCTGCATCAGTCTTGTGATAATGCAGGTTTTGGAAAAAATAAATAATAATTGTGTATTATTGATTGCACTAGATCCTTATTGTTTAGTGTTGGCATTTAGAGGTTCACATTTTGGCATGGATGTAATTAGTAAGCGATACATTTTTTTTTATATTCTATGATGTCTTATATAGTATTTTAAACTCTTTTAAGATGTTAATACATCTTAGTAGTCTATTTTTTTGCACACATTTTCATCACATGCAATGTGGCTGAGTTTAAGGTGCTACAGTTCTTCCTATAATTTTTTGCTGATGAATGAGTGCTTGATTTCTCAACCTTAGCACCATATGAGTATCAGGAATTAGATAATTAATTATGGTCAGTCTTCAAGGACCACTTTTATTTGCTTTGATCTTTTTGCTAATAGTTCATTAGTGAATAGTTTTGCTAATTTTTGTTGAATGTGTATGGTGTTTTTGTCATGCTCCTTTTCTTCAAGGAAAGTATTTCTTTGCCCAACTATTCTTGTTATGGGAATACATTTTTTAATATTCAGCCCAAATTTTTCTTTTCGTACCCACAGGCTATTATTCCTCCTCCCTCTGTTCATACATCCTTTTTCTGTTTCTTATATTGTTAGCTTCAATGTCTTTATAGACTGCAGTCATGATTTTTCTCCTTTTCTGGATTATAAATTTAAGCTTTTCACTCTTGGTTCATTTTTCTTATTCTCCTTACTCAATAACATTTTTTCTGCTCCTCTTCATATTTTCTCATGTTTTTCTATGTCCTCCTTACACTGAAGAGCCAAGAATGCAAGATTTATGAAGCAAGAGCAAACAAGAAAAAATACACACACGGTTATAGTTATGAAGGCACACCCTCTGTCAGTAAGGAAAAGAAAATTTATTCTTTTTGTGTCAAAGTCATATGATTATGTACCTGCTCCGCATTAGAAGTCAAATGCCCTGCCTGCCTGGGCTAGAGACATGTTCTCTGCCCCTTCTCTGTCTCTTGTTCTTAAATCTTCCACTTCCTGAACTAGTGACTAATAATCATTAGGCTGTCATATAATAAGATGAAAGCTGCCACCACAGTCCACACTTACCTTATCCTTCCTGCCATGTTTTTCAGTAGAAGTGGCTGGACTGCTGTAGTTTGTGCTGAACTCACGTGTGTTCAGCGTGCACTGAACACTCCTATAGGCTGAGGCACTTCATGGGATTTAGGCACTTGATTTGTAAGACTGAAATGGACTGTGGCAAGAGGGGGGTCTTGGAGTCAATCAACTCTGCAACGGTGGTGTTGGCACTCAGTATATTCTTTAATATTTCTTAATACATTATCATCCTACTTTGCACAATAGTTACAGTCTGGAAAAAAGAGAAAAACTGCACATAAGGTACTTTCAGTTCTCTTATGGTGCAGGGCTTACTAAATAGCTTATGTGTATAAAATATAATTATGATGGATTGGATTTGGTCAACATGTCTACCTAAAACTCACTTCCACTTACTTCATACATGCATTTCCTGTGTTTCTTAACTGCTTACATTTTTCCTAATACACTCTTTTTTTCTTAAAATAATCTTGTAAGTTTTGTAAAGTGGTGTTTAGACAAATAGGAAAGACAATCAAACGAGTGGCACCATTGAGGGCAAGTTTGCAGGTGAGTTTAAAGGCTATCAGTTCTTTTAGATCTCGTTAATGGCCGCTCAGTATACATGTACCACTCGGTACAATTGTGAGATAGAATTGCCACAGCATATCTCATCTTTTTCTCAGGTTTTAGTTGGGAGACCTGGGAAGGGGACAGTATAGAGTGCATGTGAAAACTATGGAGTATAATTAGTAGCTGGAAGTATTGCAGTACAATAGGAAGGTCATAAAGAACAGGAGAAGGGGCAAGGTTATTGTGACATTGGTGGTTTAATGACAAAGGATACAAGTTTGAGGGAGGCCAAATTTAATTTGTCTTGTTGCACAGTGAGTGTCACGCTGTCATGCTATGAAGGTTCGATAGCAACGACTGAGACAGTAATATAATAATAATAAAAAAGATGTTTATTTCCTCACACAAGTTCTTGGATTAGTAACATCCATTAAAATAATGCGATTACTAATTTAGGAAGGATAACACAAAACCATCAGTTACTAATTTAGAAAGGATAACCTGAAACCGTCGATTACTGCGTTATTAATTGGAAGGACTGCTTATCCCTACTTGAAAGCTTTCTTGTTCACTCTCCTAGTGAGAGGGCTCTCAACCTCGAGGAGTTACCTTAACCCAGCGTCCCAGGAAAAGGGGAGGGGGGGGATACTCACGGTCCAGCCGGAGAGGATGGTCAGGTCACGTTCCCGTCCCTGCTCAAACTCTCCTAGCTCCCAAGTCTCTTTTTATACGGCTGGGGCTCTGGGCAAACACTGCTTTTGCTGACTTTTAGCAAGTTTCGCAATCACAGGACTGTCTGTTTGTCTGCTTGGGAGGACCCTGCTAGCGAGGCAAGACCACAACACCTCCGTATTGCTTCTTCCCTCCCTGGGGGTCCGTGCAGATTCCAGGTGGCAGACCTCTTCAGTCTTGTTAATGCTGCCATTCCGCAGCCTTGCGCATATCAATCCTTGCGCATATCGGTTGGTAGACGACTTTAGTCCTGTTAAGTCCTCTGTTCAGCAGCTTTGTGCACGTCAGCTCTTGTGCTATCAGTTCTTCTGCGTATCAATTGACAAACTTCAGTCCTGGTAACTCTTCACTCGCCCGTCAGTGAGTAACTAACTTCTTTACTATAGTATTAGTAATGCATAGTAGAAATAGAGCAATTGTAGCTTAAACTGAACATGGAAGCATGTAACAGGTTGATAAATACCTGTCCATCACTACAGTCTTTCAGATTTAATGTTCAGGAATCAACCCTTTTGCTCCAGGTGGGAGAAGTCATATAGAAGCTCCTGGATTTCAGTAAGGCAGTGTGTCATAAAGAAACCTATAGTGTAAACCTCAACACAGCAATGGACTCAAGATATAT